>NW_007247030.1:117463-117755 GCF_000164805.1 Carlito syrichta | reverse complement strand
ACGGGCTCAGGCAATCCACTCACCTCAGCCTCCCAAAGGTGCGGGATTACAGGCTGAGCCACTGAGCCCAGTGAACAGACACTTCTCAAAGGAAGACATCCAAGCAGCCAACAGACACATCAAGAAATGTTCAACCTCACTAATCATCAAGGAGATGCAAATCAAAACCATTCGGAGATACCAGCTAATTCCAGTCAGAATGGCAGTTATCAATAACTCAAAAAATAACAGTTGCTGAAGAGGATGTGGCGAAAAGGGAACACTTCTACACTGTTGGTGGGAGTGTAAACTA
>NW_007247030.1:115249-116975 GCF_000164805.1 Carlito syrichta | reverse complement strand
GGTGCCTGACGAAGCATATTTGTATACCTAACCCTTAACTGTACCCCACAATATCAAAATAAAAAATATTGATTAAAAAAAAATTCCTAACAGCTGTATAAAAGGGTTTCATTGATCCACATACTCACTAGAAACTGGAATCATCAGGTAAATTGATATCTGATAATCTCCAGGGTATAAATGAAAATAATGACTAATAGCAGTCTGAGTTTATACATCTCCAATTGCTATCAAGAGTGAGTAATTTTCCTATGTTTAAGGTCTTTATTGCTTTTTCTTCAGTGAAATGTTTTTTCATGATTTTTAAAATGTAGGCTTTATTTTTTTAGAGTATTTTTAGGTTCACAGTAAAATTGAGCAGAAGGTAAAAAGAGTTCCCCTTCCCATGCACAGCCTCCCCACATCAACATTTCACCAGTTCATGAATTTTATACACTTCTTTACTGATTGTTATGAGTTCTTCCTGGATAATCTAATTTTCTAGTGTCTGGCTTGTATTTTCATTCTTTCACAGTGTTTTCTGAAAAACAGAAGTTCTTAATTGAAATGTAGTTTTTCAATTCTTTTTTTTGTGGTTATCATTTTTTATTTTGTTTGTAAAACTCCATTCTACTCCAAAGGCCATAAAAATAACTTTATATATGTACTTACAAAAGTTTTTCTAGTTTTGCCTTTCACATTTAACACTTTAACCAATCTAACATGGATTGTTGTGTATAATAACATAAGGCTGTAACAGAATGCTTTCTCATAGCAAAAATATAGTCAAAATTTCATTGATACATTAAATCCTTCCACTCAAAATGGTAGAACTATTGCAAACTTTAATTCTGATCACCTCTTCCTTACAGGTATGTCATTATTTGTCCCATTATTTTAGCTCTGCCGTTATTTTAAAACCTTATATATTAGGCAGTTTTATACAGATATTTCATTTATTTATATGCATGATTTTAATTTTCTTTGTATTTCAGTCTGGTATCTCAAACTTTGCTTTTATAATACCTTTTCTTCTTTCTCAAGATCACATCAGATATTGCAGGCTATCTCAAAGTACTTATTTCCACACTGAGTGAAATAGGGAAGCCTTTGGCAGTTTTCAGTAGAGAAATGACATGGTTGTTCTTTGCAATAGAAGTACTAATAGAGATAAGTGGGCGATAAAGATGAAGGTTATTATATCGCTCAGGAGAGAAAAGATAGAGGCTTAACAAGGTTGGTAAGACCAGAGACAGGGAGGAGTGTATATATTTGAAGGTAGAAACTACAGGATTAAAATTTTATTTTGCTATGTTTTTCAAAAATCTTTATATAATAAGTTATAAAAAGTCCTGCCCAAAATTAGTTGGAGAAAAAAAATGTAATATTGAACAAACATGTATAGGTTCTCTTTTGGCAGGAAACTATGTAATGAAAGTATTCTTTGTCTATTTGATTTAGCTGCCCAGAAACTGTAGTAATTCATCATCTTATGTATCCAATCTAATCTGTTGTTTCTCTATTTATAATTCTGTTTTGTTTTTAAATGAATTGTCTCATGTTTAATGATAAAATCTGCCTTGAATGACTTTTTATTGTAGCTTATTTGTCATGTAGTCATTGGTACTCTGGTATCCTGAATATTTAATATTTTAAGATGTGACTCTGGTTTTCACCATGACCATGGGCTGAAGATTTTTTTTTTTTTTTTTGAGTTGGAGTCTCACTCTGTCACCCAGACTGGAGT
>NW_007247030.1:82857-114926 GCF_000164805.1 Carlito syrichta | reverse complement strand
TTTTTGATTTATTGTAGAGATAAGGTCTCGCCAAGTTGCCCAGGCGGGTCTCGAACCCACAGGCTCAGGCAATCCACTCAGCTCAGCCTCCCAGAGCACTGGGTTTATAGGCTGAGCCACCGAATCCGGCTAGGCTGAAGATTTTATAAGTAACTTTAGTTACTGGACAAAATCATCATCATTCTTGAATAGGGATATTGATAACAATGGTGGTTTTGAAATAAGTGTGAATAACTTCAGCTTTGGAAAATAGAGGGAGGTAATTGGATGGGTAACTGGAAAGAAGAGAGCCTTAGTTCAGCAAGAAGGATAACATTCTGGACCAAGTTAAGGTATCTATTCTAACAAAGACACTGCAGTTCCTAAGTTGAAAGAGATAAAAAAGAATTTTCTTTCTGCATACAACAAGAATGTGCTAGGAGTTATACACACCTGTTTGTCAGAGTAGGTCGAATTGCAGAGAAGAGAAATTAGGATAAAGCAACAACACTTTCATTGTTTGTCTAGAATTCTTAAAAGTTTTACTTTTTCTACAATGCTAAGTCAGAACATTTGAACTCTATGAGCTTGGTTTTAAAATGTAGAGATCACACACCTTCAAAATGAACCCAGTACTGGATAATTATTTGCACTTTCATAACTAGAAACAATAAGGATTAAAGTCTGGGAGCATGATGCCTCTCGCTTTTTTGCTTGTTTTGTTGCTGAGGATTGTTTTGACTATTCATGGTCATTTATGTTTCCATATGAATTCCTGTATTGTCATTTCCAGATCTGAGAGGAATGCTGTTGGTAATTTAATGGGTATTGCGTTAAATCTGTAGATTGCCTTGGATAGGATGGACATCTTAAAAATGTTGATTCTTCCAATCCATGAGCATGAAATACCTTTCCATTTGTTTGTCATCTTTGATTTCATTGAGCAGTGTTTTGTAGTTTTCATTGTAAAGGTCTTTGATGTCTCTGGTTAAGAAGATGCCAAGGTATTTCATTTTTCTTTGTGGCTATTGTACTTTTATTTGGGTTTCTGTTTGTTTACTGTTGGTGCATAGTAATGTGACTGTCTTTTGCACATTTATTTTATACACTGGACTTTGCCAAAGTCCTTTATCTGTGAAGGAGGTTTTTGACAGATTCTCTTGGGTTTTTGAGGTATAAAATCATGTTATCTACAAAGAGGGATAACTTAACTTCCTCTTTTCCTATTTGGATACCCCTGATTTCCTTCTCTTGTCTGATTACTCTAGCTAGGACCACCGATACTACGTTTAACAGAAAGGGTGAGAGGGCATCCTTGTCTTGTTTCAGTTTTCAGAGACAATGGTTCCAATTTCGGTCTGTTTAGTAGTATGTTGGTTTCTTGTAGATGGCTCTTACTATTTTGAGGTATGTTCCATCTATTCCTAGATGTTGAAGTGTTTTTATGAAGAAGGAGTTCTGGATTTTGTCAAAAGCTTTTTCTGCATCTATTGATAAAATAGTTACAATAATGAAAATGGACTGGTAATGGTACAAGAACAGGCATATAGACCAATGGAACAGGATAGAGATTCCAGAAGTAAAATATCAATTTCTCAACCAACTCATCTTCAACAAAGCCTCCACTATCAACCACTGGGGAGAGGAGAAACTATTCAGTAAATGATGCTGAGAAAACTGACTGACCTCATGCAGAAGATTAAAACAAGATCCCTACCTATCGCCACACACAAAAATCACTCTGAATGGATCAAAAACTTAAATGTAAAACCTTAAACTATAAGAACCTTAGAAAACACAGGAGACATCCTTATGGAAATTGGAACTGGCAACCAATTCCTGATCAAAATCCCAAGTGCCCATGCCATAGGAGATAAGATGGACAAGTGGGACCTCATCAAACTGACAAGCTTCTGCAAATCCAAAGAAACCATCAAGAGAGCAGGGAGACAGCCCACAGAATGGGAAAAAATATTTGCCAACTGTATATCTGACAAAAGTCTAACATCTAGGATTTACAAGGATCTCAAACATGCCAAAACAACAACAACAACAACAACAACAACAACAACAACAACAACAACAACAAACAACCCAATTACAAAGTGAGCAAAATATATGAATAGACACTTCTCAAAAGAAGATACAGGATCAGCCAACAGATACATGAAAAAATGCTCAGCCTCACTAGTCATCAAAGAAATGCAAATTAAAACCACACCGAGATACCACCTAACTACAGTCAGGATGACCATCATCAATAACTCAGAAAACAACAGATGCCAGCGAGGATGTGGCGAAAAGGAAACATTTCTACACGCTTGATGGGAGTGTAAACTAATATAACCTCTGTGGAAAACAGTGTGGCAGTTCCTACAAGATCTAAAATTCGACCTCCATATGACCTCACAATCCCCCACTGGAAATATACCCAGAGGAACTCAAATCACTCTCTGAAATGATACCTGCACATGCATGTTTATTGTAGCATTATTCGCAATAGCAAAACACATGGAACTAACCGTGCTGCCCACTGAAAGAGGATTGGATAAAAAAAATGTGGTGGATATACACGATGGAATGTTATGCAGCTAGAAAGAAGAGCAAAATTATGAACTTCGCAGCAGCTAGGATGGATTTAGAGGCTATATACTGAGTGATCTATCACAGAAATAAAGAACGAGTATCACATGTTCTCACTCACAAGCAGACCTTGAATAACTATGGTAATTCTATAAGAAACGGACTGGCAGTAATGGGAAACTGCCAGGGGAGGGTGAGGATGGGATTGGCAGTAGTGGGAAACTGGCTAGGTGTGGGGACAACAAGGGTACCTGCATAATGAACTTTTGTGTACCTAACCCTGAATTGTACCCCACATATTTAAAATTAAAAGTTAAAAGTGTGTGTTGGCATTCTATCTCACTAAACTCAGGAGCTCTCAGGGAGGAGCTCTCATTGGTCCAGTCTAGGTCACCTGTTCACCAAAAACAAAAAAAAGAAAGAAGGAAGCAATATTAGACTCTTATTAACACTGTTCTGAAACTGTGGGTTGAAAGGAACCAATAGCTAGGAATTCCTAAACAGCTGCTGAAGGAAGAGCCATAAAAGCAGAAAGAATGTCCTTTCATGTAAACCACCAGCTGAATTAAGAGCAAATGACCATAGGTATAAAGTGAGCCTGGTGGCTAATATCAGGTAGCAAAACTAGGAAGAACTGGAAAAGACAAATGCCATGTTATAAATGTGTGCCAATGATAACAGTCAAACAAAACGAGTAAGATTTGAATACACAACCACAAACACAGAGATACTCAAAGTAAGAGCCCAGTCTATTAAACCAGTGAAAACCAAGGAAAATATGAGGGTCTGTATATGCCAGACCTCAGATGAATTTCTGCTTGACTCGTGGGTAGTGTGCTTTTGGTTGCCTTTTTTTTTTTTTTAATCTTTGGACTTCAGGATTTTTTTTAATCTTTGGACTTCAGGATTTCAAAGCTTTGACCTATGCAAGAGTGTGCAAAAGTGTAGCTTTAAAATGGTAAATACCTTGCAGATTCTAAGTGCTCAGTAAATGTTTACTTATTTAAATATTTATTTAATTTAGTTACATTATTGTATGCAACTGAAGTGCATGCTATAATACATATAACCAAATGAAGAATATGTGTTATTGAACAATACATGATTGATGAGAAGAAAAAAGAAGGAAAGAAAAAGAGAGGGGGAGAAAGAGAAAGGAAGGAAGAAGAAAAGAAAATGACATACTTTCATTTTCTAAGCCCTATGTAACAATATTATTCAATAAGGTTTTTTAATTTTTCTGGACAAAAGGCTTTTTGTGGAAGGGTAGGTGGAAGGATCCCATTTCAAGAATTGTTTTCAATCCCCAACTGGAATCCATTATAGAAAGAAGGGTGAGTGTGTAACAGGGGCAGGGGATTCTGGACACCAGAGAGTTATGTATATAATGAAGCATTGTATGTGTGAATGGCTCTTCCTACTTCACGCTGGCAGGTTCACTGTGCACTGCTTCCCAGCTTGTCTGAGTTTAGTGAGATAGAATGCCAACACACACAAGTCACATGAAACAAATTTATTACTTACAGATAGGCAGCAAAAGAAATCAGAAGTATAGCGTTCTTTGCCAGCTGGTACCTCAAGGCTCAGAAAAAGAAAAAAGCTGCCCAAGAAGGATGGAGTCTTATCTGCACAAGTCCCACATGTACTGCAACCGAGGGACCCCAGAAAGCAACCCACCTAAGGTTTTATGTCCTGGGGGCCCATGGACTACTGTGCTAAGGCATTGAAAGAAATGCTGTTCTAGGAATAGTGTTAGCTATTCCAGTCATTCCCTCCCTATCTCAGGATGTAGTATTTCCAGAGGTTTCTGCTGTTTATTTTGAGAACTACAAGAGAGAAAGGGGGAAGAACTGGGTTAGTCCAGGGCGACCTGAGAAATTTTCTGTAGTTAAGAGTACACATTCAAAATTGACTGTAAGTGTGAAGAATAAAATCATCATAAAGCTAAAAGATAAAATGGGAGAATTTTTTTATAATCACTAAAATGGAATGGAAAGGCTTATCCTTAGCCTCACGTCTAAAAACCACAATAGAAAAGATTAATCAAATATAGCCACATAAAAATTCAAAACCTCACCAAAGAAGTAGTTAAGAGCAAACCAGCCGATTTAAAGAAAAGGACTCAAGAGAACTATGTGTCCTTGAGACCAGAGACCAGGAAATGTAGCTGACTCAGCAGATAACATGGAGCTGTACAAAGGACCCGATGAAAGATTGCATTTTTACTAGGTGCCAGCGTATGACAATCAAAGTTATGCCCATAAATAACATAGGGTTAGCCTCCAGGGTTTAGAGAAAGAAGAAAATGTCTGAATTGACCAAAAATATCCTAATTTAATTGAGTTAGCCTGAAGTGATTACATGTTTGCTGTCAGACAAAATAGGGACTTGAGAAATAAATTCATTTTTTTCACTTAAAAAGTTATTTACAAGCTGGGCTCGGTGGCTCAGCCTGTAATCCACGCTTTGAGAGGCTGAGGCCTGAGCCCGCGGGTTCGAAACACGCCTGGGCAATTTGGCGAGCCCGCATCTCTATAATAAATAAAAAAATTAGCCAGGCATGGTAGCACGCGCCTGTAGTTCCAGCTACTTGGAAGGCTGAGGTGGAAGGATCGCCGGAGCCCTGCAGGTCAAGGCTGTAGTGGCCAGGAGCTGTCACTGCACTCCAGTCTGGGCGACAGAGTGACACTCCAACTCAAAAAAAAAAAAAAAGTTATTTACAGCAAAAGCACCATAAATAAAGCCAGAATGCAAATAAAGATTATTTAATTTTACTGTATAAAAATGGAAACTTTTACATGTATACCATTAACAAAGTAAAAAATATAAACAAAACACTGAGAAAAAGTGTCTATAATGTGCATCACAGAAAAGAACTAATCTATAAATGCCTCCTAAAAATCAATAGAAATAAAGACATAAATCCCCCCAAAATATGACCAAAGACTAATCACGGAAAATAACTTATGGATATTTGCCCAGTCTCATAGTATAAATTATATGCTAATGCCAATATTTGGCAACACACTTTGTTGATGAATATGGGAGGAGACATATACTCTCAGATATTACAGGTGGAAATGTAAGAGATTTTTACAAACCTTGTGAACAATTAGATAATAGCTATCAGAATTAAAATGCTTAATAATAGGACCTGGATTTCTTCCTACAGATTTATTTGCATGTGTGTGAAATGAATATGTTTACTGTTTTATAATGCAGTGAGGTTTATCATAGCAAATGACTGGGGACAATTCCATATCCATAAGTGAAGGACCAATTAAATAGATGATAGTAAATCAATACAATGTAATATGATGAAGCTATATAAAAGGAATGAATAAATGGTTTGGGTACTAACACAAAAGATTTCTGAAGTGAAAATTTTACTATATACGTACTCATGTATTTAAATTTTTTGAATATGTAAATGTGTCATCTGGTCAAACAAAATTTTTAAATTTAGAGACGTTATTGCATAATTGTTCTCATATAGAACCAATAGAAACTAGTTAGAGAATTTTTCCCTTATCTGAGTAACAGTGAAATAATGTTTGTGCAACCTCTTTATTAAAAAAATTACAAGTTAAAATAATACTGTGATACCATCTTTCATCTATAAGATAGGGCAAATTCAAAATTTGACAATACACAATATTGGTGATACTTGGGAGAAATAAGCACTCTTGTACACAGCTTCTCTGACAACCCTACAGCTTATCAGCTTATCCCCAATTTTAGCTTTTTTTCTCCTCCCTCCCTCCATTCCTCCCTCCCTTCTTTCCTTTCTGTCATGGGTTTATTCTGTTGCCCAGGACAGAGAGTGCACTCATGGTTTTCTGCAGCCTCAACCTCCTGGGTTCAGGCAACTCTCCTCCCTCAGCCTTCCAAATAGCTGGGACTATGGGCGTGCACTACCTCACATGGCTTAGTTTTTTATTTTCTTTTTTTTTAAATAGAGATAAGTCTCACTCTGCTACCCAGGCTGATCTCAAATTCATGGGCTCAAGCCATTCTCCCACCTCAGCGTCTCAAAGTGCTAGGACTGCATACGTGAGCCACCATGCCTGGTCCAATTTTAGTTTTTTCTAGCCTCTGCTAGAAAAAAACAATGTCATAAATGAAAACGCCAGCTACTTGCTTTCCAGGACAACCTTGCAGCTAGCATAAAAGCATGCAAACCAGCACAGATGAACAGAACCTTATAGAATGTATTGGTCTTTCATTTTTTCTTTTTCTAATAGAAACGGACACACAGAAGGAAAATACTTTTCACACTATAGGATGTTTTCTTTTTTTTCTTTACCTCCCTAGGATTGGAATTATAGGATACTTTTGACCATGGCAATCATCTTGGACCATATGGGGGCAAGCTAAATATGCCTTGCATTCAGATTTTGTATTATATGAAGATAGTGTGCTTGTAATTTTCAGTCACTTTTAGCTATATCATCTGTTATTTGCTCCTGTAACCACTTTAACTGAGACATACATTAATCAGAAAATAGATAGAATGTAAGACATGGAGCAACTTCAATTTATTGTTATAACTGTTTTTCATAGGCCAAAAGTATAAATGTAGAGTATTATGAGAATGGAGGAAGATTGGAAGGGATAAACATTTCTTTTTTTTATAGGCATATTTTGCTTTCTTTAGCAATAATATTCCTTACTTGTGTAGTTTATGTACATATGGTTTTAATCTTACCATCAGATGTAATTTGTGGGCATAACAAATGTTAATATAATTTGCAGAATGAATGTGGAATTCAAGAAAATAGCTTCTCAAGGAACAATGATAATACTAAGGTAGTCTCTTTCATATCTTTGTTGATTTTATCTATTTCAGATGTCAGCACCTCTTCGTGATTTGAACTCCTAAAATTAGTGATCATTCAGAATAGAATCATATTACTGTCCAGTGACCCTTAATTGACATATGATAATATAAGCCATGTATGATTCTATGAAACCCCTGAAAAAATATTGCATTCTTATAAAATACAGTAAATTTATCTTCCAAAGAAAATTAGTTTTTAACTGTTCAAATCTATACCCTAAAGTAATCAGGTATGCTATTTTACAGATAAATTAATACAATTCACAAAAGGAAATGTAGGATTTCTATTAGCAATGACTGAATCAATTCTAATAAAAAAAAGGATTGAAATGTTTAATTTACTAGACTATAAATTAGTATTCTCCTGAAATTGAGAAATTTTACCTAAACTAATATCCAATAACAACACATAAAAATTTTAAATTTGGGAGTATTAAAGATTATTGATTTCTCTATTTTGCCATTATGTTTATGGCAAATCATGCTTCTTATATAAATGAGATTTTGTGGTTACCATGTTTTTAGAACGTTTGAGATAAATTTTTCCAATGCATTATAAAATCTAGATGAAGTTGTAACCATTCTTTTTGCAACAGAAATGGCATCCAAGAAATTATGAAACCTCACTCATATTCATGGTTTTTGTTTTTCAAAATTACATGATTAACACAGAATTTAATGATTAATGTGATTTAATGATTTGTTAATCATTAAATATTTAGTTCTCTGCTCAGGTTTGACCTTATTGTTTATAATGATTTTTCTTCTTTTTTATACATAAATGTTTTAAATAGTGTAAGATATATATTATGCCTTTAGAAGAAGCAGAAGTAAAAATAATGTGTAGAAAATGTGGTTGATTCTTTATGCAAGAGAATGATTCTCCATTCTCTAAGGAAGCTGAAATTACACATTGTCTCCAGGAGGCACCTGCAGACATGTTGTGAGAGGAGGAGGAAGAAGACAAGGGCATAGGAAGGGAGTTGAGATAGTTCGAGCGATCCATGGTCATATCTGAGGAGAAAAAAATCAACATTACAGATTAATGCAGATTTTTCTGAATGATTCTTGGTAATTCTTGGTGGCAGCCCCCATATTTTATCACAAGTCATAAAGCAAAACTTCCTGAAAACCCTCTTGAACACCTTATTCATTGTAACTTCTATTTTCTAAAGCAGTTGACATCCATCTTATTCCCATTCTCTTCCTCTGTCCAAATGTTTTTCATTATATTTCCCTAAAACCAAACTCCCTTTTCTTTTCTCCCTTATCCTCTCTGTATTTGTGCTTTTCTATGAAGCAAAAAGGAGCTCAGCCATGAGCCCAGTTTAGATAACGTGATTCCTTTAGCATGACTCTTGGAAAAGCATGTGTTTGTTGGGAAAGGGGGAAGTCTCAATTATTCCCGCTATATATAATGTCATATATAATACATATATGATGGATTATGAAATATTTAATATATATATATATCTTATTCATGTGTCATCTACATTTGTTGCATCCAAACTATGTACCTAGCATTGTGATTTAACAAGGGGGTTCACAGATATACACACACGTACGTATATACATGTATATATACACAGATCATCACCTCATTAAATTTCTGATAGGACTAACTTTTAATAAAATTAATGCTCATGCTCAAACACAGATTACATGCTTTCCTGCATGACACTCCTTTCCTCTCAAGGATTGCTACGATTTTAAATGTAATTTCATCAGTATGCCAGCTGATCATCACCTTCTCATTCACCATTCTCGTTTTCTTCTTTCTGTGGGCTCAACTAGTTCTGCCTCTTGAGCCTCATCATAGTCATGTTTAGATGAGACTCCCAAAAAGGTTGTATACAATGGTACAGAATTCTAGACTTGTTTAAATACCCCTTAAATAAAAATAGCCTCCTTCCCAGCTATTCTCAACGTATGAAGTTCTTTGTCCATGTTCACAATGAGCACAAGGTCATATATGTTTTTTTTGACTCCACATCTTTACCATCATCTCATTCATGTTGCCTGCCCAGTTGAGCATCCCACTGGTACAAACACATACTGACTTCACAATCCCAATAGTGGAAAATGTCAAAGCTGGTTTTCCAAAATATTTTCCATTTTTTAATTGAAAAAATTATATGTATTTATCATGTAAAACTTGACAGGCAGTATGTAGACATTTGTGGAATGACGAAATCTAGCTCATTAATATCTTCATTACTTCACATTATTTTTGCAGTGAAAGGAGATCCTGTCATTTATGACAACATGGGTAAACCCGGAGGACATCATGGTAAGTGAAATAAGTCAGGCACAGAAAGACAGTTGCTGCATGATATCACTTATAGCTGTATTATAAAGCAGTTGAACTCACAGAACAGAGAGTAGAATAGTGGTTACCAAGGCTTAAGGGCAGGAGGTCTTGGGGAGATTTTGGTCAAAGAATACAAAAATTTAGTTAGGTGGGAAGAATAAGTTCAAGTGATCTATTGTACAACATAATAACTATAGATAGTAACATTCATTTTTACTTATATGTCCCTCTTTGTTAGAACTTAAAAATGTTCCTTTGTATCCTATTCTTAGCAAGAATGAAGAATAACTTGTCATATTTCAATCATCTCTCTTTTATCTAAAGGTCATCACATAGGCTTTTTCTGTAACTTATTTGATCTCATCCCAAATCCTCACTGTCATTTTAGGAGCATATCACAGCTAAGGTATAACTAATTACACTTCAGTGTATTGCTGAAATGTGATTTATTCTTTTCTTTCAACTTAGCTGATTTTAAAAGATAAATATCACAGAAATGTCTCAAATTTTTCTAATTTTAAACTACTACTGGTATTCATAGGCATTTAACCAAATATTTTCACTCATTTTGAAACACCAGCTCCCTTCAGTTGTCGCTAAAGAGTGTGTCTTCATAGGCTTTTTCCACCTCCATACACACAAAGCAGTAGTGTGCTCATGACCAGCAGAGCACCTTAATAGAACAAAGCTTTGCTTCATTTAACCAATAAGAACAATAGGCTCCCAATCTCAACAGGTGTTTTGTTTCTTTTTTTTCAAGCATCACTCACCTATTCCAATTAGACACATTAGGAAAATATGATATACACTGCCTTTGGGCTCTAAACTTCGAAGTAAGTCTTTAAGCTTCCACTAACTCATAGAACAACCAGAAAGAATTGCCTTTTGTTTACACTTTAGTGAAAATACTTGACAAAAATTTTTAAGTAAATTTATGCAGAGACATATGTAATTATATTATTTGTAGTCTAAGGATTGGTAATACTGCTAATGATTATAACTATTTTTAGCTTTTTCACATCATTAGCACTAATACACTTGAACGGTACATGCATCTTACTATGGAAAGCAGCTCAAAAGGGTATTATTTTATGGCAAAATTGCCTAGAATAAGTGAGCTTTCTTTCTCAAAAACTTTATTTTTGTGCTAAGGGGGAAAGAATTCATTAGCAGCCAGGAGCATTCACTGCCAAAATAATTCAACTTCCTCGAAGTAGAAAGAGCCCCTTTAAAAATCCATTATGGGTAATGATAGTCAAGCCATAACTCATGGGAACATGGGAAAAAGAGCATCAAAATAATCAGGAATTGTTTAAAACAGTTTTATTTGTGCAATATACATGTGATTATATTCATATGTTTATGCTTATATAGGTATAGATGTAATGTATATACACACATATGTAATGAAGAGTATTTTGGATCTAAGTTCATTGTTTTTACAGATGGCACCACTGTTTTCCAATATTAATGATCTGAGATGTAGTCATATCTCTATGCACCTTAGTCTATTTCTGGGCTTTCCAATATCTTCCAATCTCCTATATATTCACATGTCTAGTAGAATGGTTTTTTATTATTTAGGCATTATATTTTCATATCTGCTAAACTAGCATAACTTTATTGTCCTTTTTTTTAAGAACACACTCATCTATGTGTACATGCTTATTTTTCTAATATAAGATACATATCACCTTATATAATTATACAAATTTCACATTGGCTAAATTAAGGATTAAGTATTTATTTACAAATGAATGAATTTCTCTATAGTAACCCTTTTCCTGTCCACTATGGTACAAGCTGAATGTTTATGTTCCCTAATATTCATATGTTGAAACCTAATTCCCAGTGTAATGCTATTTAGAGGTAGAACTTTTGGGATGTAATTATATCATGAAGGCAAAGTCTGCATACATGGGATTAGTGTCCTTGGGAAAATATCTCTCTCAGCCATGTGAAGATACAGCAAGAAAGAGATCTTTTGAAAGCCAGGAAGCAGACCCTAACCAGTCAACTGACACCTTGATTTTGGACATCCTAGCTTCTAAAAGGATGAGAAATAAATGTCTGTTGTTTAAGCCATCCATCCAATGGCATTTGTGATAACAGCTTGATATGTCTAAGACATTTACCAAATGTCTTATTGTTTATAAGCAGTTTTTAGTTTATATAACATTTTTTCTTTACTTTTAAAAAGGAAAAAAAAATCTTGCTGAATTCTAGTTGATATATATTGAAATTGTAAAAGCACGAAACATATTCTGACATCACAATTTAGAAGAAACTTCAAAATATGATTTCTAATAAAGTACAAAGAAGAATCATCAGTAGCAATAAATATATTATATGTACATGTTCATATATACTATATATATACACACACACATACATATACACACACAGAGGGAACTTGAAAAAGTTCATGGAAAATGCATATTATAAAAAATACAAGATTTTCAATTTTTTAGCCAAAATAAACTCCTACTAACTTGTAACATGTCTCAGCAGGAGCTAGTATGAGCCCCAAGAAAGATAAGACAATAGTTTGAAAGAACCCCTATAAGAGCAACATGAATGCTGCTAAAATTGAAGCAAGAACAAACATCAAATTTATGGTGAGGCCTAGAGGGAGAAATGGTGAAATCACTGATGCATTATGAAAAGTTTATGGGGATAACACGTAAAATAAATTAGCAGTTTACAAATGGATAATTAATTTTAAGAAGGAACGATGATAAAAATGAAGCACATACCAGTCAAATGTTCACATCCATTTCTGACTCCAAAAATTCATCTTGTTCATGCCATAATTAAAGACGAACAAGTATTAACAGCAAAAACATTAGTGAACACCAAAAACATACGTCTCAATTGGGTTCAGCTTACACAATTCTGACTGAAAAATTAAAGCTGAGTACTTTGCACTCAAGGGATGCCAAAACTGTCATGCCCAGATCAGCTTCAGACAAGAGCAAAGATTTCAGTGAAAATTTTAAACAAGTCAGAACAAGATCTTGAAGTTTTTCTTCAGAGACTTGTAACAGGAGACAAAACATGGTTTTACCAGTATGAACCTAAAGAAAAAACACAATCAAAGCAATGGCTACCAAGAAGTGGAAGTGGTCTGGCAAAAGCAAAATAGGTCAAGAGCAAGGATCATGCCGACTGTTTTTGGGGATGCTCAAGGTATTTTGTTTGTTTGCTATCTGGAGAGCCAAAGAACTGTAACATCTGCTTAGTATGAGAGTGTTTTGAGAAGGTGACCAAACTTTTGCAGGAAAATGCCCTAGAAAGTGTTACCAGAGATTCCTTCTTCACTATAACAATGCTCCTGCTCATTTCTCTCATTAAACAAGGGCAATTTTGCAAGAGTTTTGACAGAAAATCATTAGGTATCCACCTTACAGTCCTGATTTGGCTTCTTCTGACTTCTTTTTGTTTCCTAATTTAAAAAAAAATCTGTAAAGGCCACCCATTTTTCTTCAGTTAATAATGTAAAAAGGACTGAATGGACATGGTTACATTCTCAGGATCCTCATTTCTTAGGGATAAACTAAATGGCCGTTATCATTGCTTTCAAAAATATCTTATCCTTGATGAAGCTAATATTGAGAAAAGAAAGTTTTTTTTAAAATATTATCTTTTAATTCTAGTTTTCCACAAACTTTTTGAGGTCTCCTTACATATATCTGTGTGTGTGTGTGTGTGTGTGTGTGTGTGTGTGTGTGTGTGTGTGAAGTCTTGTATTTAAGTCTGAACCTCACTTCACAGAGTTTACCTGGAACATGTTTTCTGCCATTTTAGACACTTCTTGATATTTTCAATGCCCCATCTCAATTTGGAGAACCTAAAATGAGTTAAGTAAAGAAAATATAATTAACTCTTGGTTTCTCTCCACAATTTAATTGTTCAAAACAGGCCTAATGGAAACCAAGTTCTCAGTATTCACTATTATAGAAAATGTTTCTAGTTGTACAATACAATAGCTTATTCTCAATAAATGTGCACTGATTGATTTGTTTCGCAGTACCAGGCACTTATAATGTTTCACCAAACTCTAACTTGGCAAATCACTATCTTCCCATCATTTGAAAATTAAATTTTAACATAACTATTGATTTTGCTTTCAGATGTGACAGAAAAAAACTCTCAGTGTCCTCCTCCATATTCCTCCCTCTCATCACAGATCTTGAAATGATTTTTCTTCAGTCATATATATACTCTTGAAATGTACGGTATATGCACTGTACATCCTCTATATATTGCATTATCTATTAATTGTACTTTTTAGGGTGAGCAAATAAACTCATATAACCACGATTATAAATTATTATAAAAACCCAGAAAGTGGAGATTGTACTAACTTAGTAGTATTTTATTGCATATTGCCATATACAGTCAGAAATTAATACATAACTTTAGGTAACATTGAAGATTTATACTATGGAAAGTAAGTTTTATTTTCTGATTATTGCATGTTAGGTGTATTTTTTTTTTTTTGCTTAAGATATGCTTAAATTTTTATCTAAGTATAGGTATTGTGACATTATTAACCCCAATATAAAGTTATCTAAAAACTTAACTTCATTTTACATGTATTTTTTTTTAATTTTTAAGTGTATGTATAATTTCAAAAATATATAATCCACATGGTTTCTTTCATTCCTATCTTAATTGTAAAAATGTTCGCTTTAAGAGCGCTTGGAAGTTCAAGGATATTTCTAGCTGAAGCCCTTTTAAGACTTTTAAAGCCTTTTTATCTTTAAACTAAGATTGTAATTGCCAAGAATAAACAAATACAAACACCTAAAGGTTAGAGTTCAGCTAGAAATCGCAAATTCTCATATTTTCTTTCATGTGTTCTGAAGTTGAACATTCAAAATAGCTTGCCTCATTGCACAAACTATAAAATGAGTAATTGAAATATGTTTAGTGTCCCCTTTCTTTGACTCTATTAATTGACTTTGAGATCTTAAAGGTATGTTTGCTTATTTATAAATAGCATTTTATATAGGCAATATTACTTTATTACCAACTGCTAAAAAACTAACACTTATTTTGAATATTGACATAACAGAATATATGGTATGATTTTTGTTTGCTTATTTTAATACAAAGCTTATGATGACTGTTCTAAACACTGTAAGTGTTTTTGTTTTTTTTAAATTTCCATGGAACTAAGTTCCAAGAAGAAAGAGAAAAAAATCCACTCCAGTAGGCTGAGCCATCATCAACAAATAGAATATGATAAGCATCAAACAGTTGAAGCAACAATTGTGACTAAGTAGCACACCTTTTTAGGTCATAGATATTTGACTAATTAATTGCAAGATGTATAATCAAGATGTACTATAAGATAAAATATATACAAGAGGGAATATCTCCCAAAAGGAATTTATTTATAAAAATGTGTGTATTTATTCTTTTTTTTTTTTCTTCTTGAGTTGGAGTCTCACTCCATCACCCAGGCTGGAGTGCAGTGGCACACTCATGGTCACCCCAGAGTCTACCTGCTGGCCTCAGATGATCCTTCTGCCTCAGCCTTCCAAGTAGCCAGAGGCACATGCTACCATGAACAGCTAATTTTTTTGATTTATTGTAGATGTGAGGTCTTGTCAAGTTGTGCAGGCTGGCTGTTCTTTTGTTCTTAGTTATTTCAGTCAATTTCAAAGTACTCTCCTTTTGATGCAATATACCTATTGAGATGCTTTTTCCAGTGCTCAAAACAGTTTTTGAACTCTTCAATTCTGATGCCTTTTAGTGCTTCTGCCATTTTTGTTTCACTTCTTCCACATCAGCAAAACATTTCCCTTGAGGACTTCTTGGAGTGAGAACAGGTGAATAGGAAGGGTGGGGCACGGGGGGTCATGCCATTTTTGGTAAAAAACTGCTGAACACTCAGTGTGGTGCAGGCAGGGTGCAGTATCATGGCCATTATATCCAGCCTTATCTATCCTGTTCCTTTCTTCACTGTCTCTTCTGCAAAAGGATGGAATTCTTTTGATTCTTTCCACAGTCTTTCATTGTTCTCTCATCTCAAAGTCTAAACACACATTATTCCCACTACCTAGACCACTCTTTCATTCAAATAGACCACTTTTCTATCTTCTGTTTGTCCAGCTAATTCTAACTTATGTTTTAAGACCAGACTTAAATATTACTTTCTGTGTGATATCATTTTGATAACTAGAGTAAGCTGTGAACTCTAGTTATGACACATAAACAGCATCTTGAATTATTCTATAACATTTACCCCAAATATGTAAGCTCAATGTGGATAGTGATTAGGAATTTATGAAATTGTGTATCCTGCAAAAGTTGACGTATGATCTACTCTTAATGAATTTACAAACTGCCTGATCACATTTTCTAATGAATTGAAAGTCTACTCTTAGTTGTTCTTTAGTCAAGTCTTTAATTCCAGAAAGCTCTGTGAAATTTGCATTTAACATAGGGCAGACAATTGCATTGATGTCCATTAACACACAATTTCAGGTAAGCAAGAAATCACTTAGCAGAAAGCAGAGCACTGCAGGAATTAGACACTGGATAAATAAACTCTGGGAGGACAGAAGGGATCGGTGAAGATCTAAAGTATCTGCTAAGGATATAGCATGAAATTAACTTAATGGAGGGAATAAAGTCACCCTGTTCTCTGAGGAAAAAAAACACAAATTTCCCCACACGCTGTTTTCAATTCAGTCAAAATAACACTGGTCTTTTCTTTCTTGTTAACTTGATCATGCTTCAGACTTATGCTCAATTTAGAGAACTTGATTACTCTTAAATATGGTTTGGCAATAGCATTTTCCAGCTTGCTCCTATCAACTGAGTATCTGCTTTATATTAATTTTTTTCAAATTTGTTTTGAGACATTGAATGCCAACCAATTTTCCAATGTAAATATTAAGTTTTTGTTTTCCTTCTGTATTTCTGACATAGCTACCTTTTTTCAAATTGTCCTTGAGACGTCATTAGCCATATTTTGTATATGTAATGAATATTTATTGAGAACTTATTACATAATTGGCATTGTTTTAGTACAGCAGGGTATATGTGGTATTTACCCTCAACACAGATAAGTATAATTGATTATAAAATATAATGGAAGATAGAACTATTGGAAGATTATAAGTGGTGTGCCATCAGAGCACAGATCAAGAGATAATTATCTTGAGTGATCTGAGTGGGCTACATATAACTTTTAAATGGGGCTTGTAACTCAGCAGGTC
The DNA here is from genome assembly GCF_000164805.1 of Carlito syrichta. Classification (NCBI taxonomy): domain Eukaryota; kingdom Metazoa; phylum Chordata; class Mammalia; order Primates; family Tarsiidae; genus Carlito; species Carlito syrichta. Next base: position 97,978 of record NW_007247030.1, on the reverse strand, counting down.
ATTCAAGCAGAAATAAAGCCGTGATTACCAGAACAGAGGTAGCAAGTGTGTTTTGATAAGTAACTTCTCTGCTGTGACAGGAGCACTGTGTACATGAACAGAGAAGAGTTGGGACGTGAGGCAGGAAAAGGAAGCTAGAGCCAAATTCCACAGGACATTGATTTCCTAATCCTTACAACCTTATTCTGTAGGTGATATAGTATAATCCAAACCTAAATTTAGATATGCCACTAATTTGCAGAATTGGTTGAAAAGTGGGGAAAGAAGGAGCCCAGTTAGTTGGTCATAGTGTAGGAAAGAGAGAAAGAGGCTCTGAACTTTGGAGAGAAAAAACTCACATTCACTTATTGAGCTCCAGCTAGGTACCTGGCAATGATCTGGATGCTTCACAGCAAGTCTGAGTTAAAACTTGCAACACTCTTATGAAGTGGGTGTTTGTAATGAGAAAAGCAGGTGATAATAAGACTAGCAATATTTCTGTGCTCATTAGCTAAGTGCTCATCATGAGCTTTAGCCCATTCAATCGTTCCAGCAACCCAAATGGAGTCCCAGAGAAAGCAAGTACCTTACACAAAGTTGCAAGTGGCAGAAGTAGGATGCAAACTCAAAGAGCACAGTTCCAGGCCCCTTCTTTTTAAACCTGTGCTTGCCGCATGGCGAAGAGTCAACATACTGACTGGGCATAAGGCTATTGTTTTCTATGAGTTAAAAGTGGATATGATATGACATATAAGATGATAATGGCAGGATAAGGAGTCGAGAGAGAAATTTGTGAGTCAAGTACTGAGTTCCTTCAAAATGACTTTTATTTTTGTTATACATTTGAAAAATAAAGTTATCTAACAATTTCTAGCCTTAGAATTTATTTGTTTTTACTATCCAGTATAGTGTATGGGTAAAGAATATGACTCCAGAGGGAAGATTCCTGGATTGAGTTCTGGCTTTGCCAGTTACTAATTGTGTGACCGTCGGGAAGTTATTAAACGGTTCTATTCCTAGTCCTTGTCTGTGATGTGGGTAATATCAAACATTAGACAAGATTTTGAACAGTGCCCTGATTATACCATAATTAGTACTATATAATGGTTTGTTAAGTATACTGAAAATAAAATATCAACTCAAATCTCAATTATAGCAATACATTTTATTGAATATTGTTTTAATTTAGAGCAAATGAATAAAAAGTCTCAGTTATGTATAGGCATCACTAATTTCCAATCTAAGGGAGAGTATATTTACTTTGGGAGGCCAAGGTGAGTGGCTTGCCTGAGCCCGCGGGTTCAAGACCCGCCTGGGCAACTTGGTGAGACCTCATCTCTACAATAAATCAAAAAATTAGCCGGGTGTGGTAGCACACAACTGTAGTTCCAGCTACTTGGAAGGCTAAGGAGGAAAGATCGCCGGAGCCCAGCAGGTTGAGACTGAGGTGGCCAGGAGCGGCCACTGCACTCCAGTCTGGGCGACAGAGTGAGACTCCAACTCAAAAAATAAAAAAATAATAAATAAATAAATAAATAAATAAATAAATAAATAAATAAATAAATAAATAAATGGGGTGTCTAACGAGGGCAGTTTTCTTATCTGTTTGGTTTTGAATTGGTTTTTATTCTTCCAAGGACAACTAGGGACTGCACTTCCTGCTTGGAAATAGCATGGAAATAGCTTACCTTGGTCCCACTATAATAGGTACCTGGTGATTTTCTATCTTTCGTACAATGAGCTGAAACTGCCCACTGTTATTGGATTGAAGCTTGAGATTATATTATACATATGTAAGCAAGTATTTAAAAAAAAAACTAAAATGAATCTGTATAGAGTAATAGAATGTCTTGCGAAGAGTGGAAAATTTAGTAATTTTTATTTTATATATATATTTTTTTCTTTTCTTTTCTTTTTTTTTTGAGTTGGAGTCTCACTCTGTTGCCCAGATTGGAGTGCAGTGGCCGCTCACGGCCACACAGCCTCGACCTGCTGGTCTCCGGCGATCCTTCTGTCTCAGCCTTCCAAGTAGCTGGAACTACAGGTGCGCGCTACCATACCCGGCAAACTTTTTGATTTATTGTAGAGATGAGGTCTTGCCAAGTTGCCCAGGCGGGTCTCAAACCCGCAGGCTCAGGCAATCCACTCACTTCAGCCTCCCAAAGTGTGGAATTACAGGCTGAGCCACCGAGCCCGGTTTATTTTATATTTTTTAAAATTCTTGAGTTTGTCCTGATTTCAGCATGTTTTGAGATGTACCCATGTGTATGAAAATAGCTTGAAAGGTTATAAGTGAAATTTATGCTCTGGAGAGTTTACCTTTTGACTTTTATTCAACTTAATTAGCATCACAGTCTCTAAGGTGTTTTTAAATATCTAAATAACCATGTTTCATGGTGAATGCCTGCATTATATTTCAGGAAAATATTTTTAAAAATCTACTGCAAAATTTAGTACCAAGGCAGTTGATCAAATATGAAAGAATCCTTGTTTTGTGTAGAATGATGGCAAAACTCACCAGGGTAAAGCCTGCATGTTCATTTTTACATTATTTGGATTCATCTTTAATAATCTAGATTTTTAAATTATTTCCAATGCGTTTCTTTTCTAAAATAGAGTAGGTGTTGAACTGGTAAATATATCAAGAGAGAAAACTTTGTATGAGTCCAGTTAAGTGCTGAAGCAGCTGATAGTCATCCTAAAGGATGTGGGAAAGGGCATTAAAAATCCTCTGGGGACACATGACAAAAAGCTTCCTCTCATGCTACATAGAACTGCCCACATACCTGCCTCACGTTCTCACATTGTTTTTTGTGGTCATGACTTTGTACTACTTAAGCCATTTATGCTTAGCATTTTGTGATTTCCTCTCTGGCTTTTATTTAGCAAACAAGATAATATGTGAAGCAGAAATATAGGATGAAAGTTTTAAAATACCCCAAAGATGCGGTGTCCCTGTTATTTGCAATCACCCTTGACAACCATATCTTAATGTGAGCAGTCACATTGTCTGCCGTTTAATTGGCACGTATATTTTTAGTGAAGTAGATAATTTTTCTACGTAGGTGTTAATAAAATTTTGCTAAAATGTTCTTAACTTTTGGTATATGTTTATTTAAAACATTCTGTTATACGAAATGCAACATCATCTGAGGATAGCTTTTGCAATTTTCCTACTGAATCTAGTTTTAAAAGTTGCAGCCTTTGGTTAAGTTGACATTGCTGAATTATGGTTTTTTTTTTTTTTTTTTTAGCTTTATTACAATGGAAACTAGTGATCATTCTGAAGTAACACATTAAATCTTTTAACTGGTGGAGAAAATTTGAAAGCTGTAACTAACATATGTAGATGTGAGCAGATAAAATACTGATGAAAATCCTGTATAATTGCCTTCTAAGGTGAATGAACAATGAAGAAGATCCCTAATGTGTAAAGCACACTGGGGGATGAGGTTGCTAACAGGAGAAGCTGAGAGTGAAATGCTCTTATATAAGAAAGAAATGGTCAGGAAAATATATGAGGATGAAAAGGGAGAGCTCAGCCCAAGATGGTATTGGAAAAACTCCAAGAAGTATGTTTACAGGCTGAAAAAAGGTATAGAAGAGATACAGCAACTTCTTTGAGAAGGGGCATGTTAGGCAAAAACAAAGTTTCAAAAAGGATTTTAAAGAAGATTTGCTTGATATCTGTTCCTCTGCTGTCCTATGAAATCTTCAGAAAACTCCTCTTTCCTCTTTAATGTTATTATATTTTAAATTGTATTTGCTGGTCATAAGAATATAAATACTTGTCTTCTCATTTGTTTATTGAAGTAATATTTGCAAATAATACCATCTATTTATTTCAAATATACAGTGTGGTGAATGTTGGTTATTTATATAATTGTGTGACTATTACCAAACTCAAGATATAATAGATTTCTTCATTCTAAAAAAAAAAGATTTTTTCACTTTCCTTGAAATATTATTTTTTGTTTGCTTTAAAAAAAATTAACACAATGTTTCTCAATCTTTGAACTATCAGCATTTTCCCCATTTTCTCATCTCTTCTACTTCATTTATTTTTGCCTTTATGTTTGTTTTCTATTTTCTCTTGGTTTTGGACTTAATTTGACCTTTTTCTTCCTGGTTTCTTGAAGTTTAAACTTGCATATTAAAAATTCTGAGAAGTAATAATGGCAATAAGAAGCCCAGTCCATTTACTTTTAACTTTAAATGTGTGCATTTTCTTTGCATTGTGTTGTTGTTGTTGATTTCATAAAAAATTAAGGTCGAAGCAACTTTAAATGGAATCTAAATAATAATTCTCTCCAGTTATTTAACTGGGACAAGCTCTTAAGAATATTGTTAATCATCAGTGGTATGGATTGGTTTTCATCAAAAGCCAAAGGAAACAAAGAAATCTATTGTGGATGCCATATGTAACACTGGGTCCTTCCTTCAGAACCGAGGCTATCATTTTCTCAGCTGTCAGGATCATTGGCATTGCACTCCTATCTGGAAATTTCCCTTGGTCATATGCAGCTGCCTCTCCCAAACCTACACATTTTTTCCTGGGACAACCTGCAATCAATGACATGAGTCATGAGATCATACAAATGGGGCGGGAGGAAGAAAACGGTGGTGACTCTTGGTTTCAAACTGGGATGACTGAAAGAGTATACTAGCTCTAGAGCTCCCCTTGGGATCAGCTGAAGTATTATAATTACTATCCAGTTCAACTTTTTTTCTCTGTCCAGTGCTGCTTTCTTCAGAGCCTCAAAGGCATTGAAATAGAGTGTGCTCTCTAATAACTCCACTGTATACAAATTTCCACCTCAAAAATTTTATTTCCTGAAAACCTAGCCGAGGAGAATTGGTGCTATGAGTGGTTCTAGGAAACCGTCTCTAAAATGAGAATTGGAGGCTAAATCACCTGCCAGCCAAGATGACGATGAAGATCCCATCTCTGATGATCAGTAGTGTACCAATAGCTCTTGATATTCTGTAGCAATGCAGTTGTGAAAACTCCCATTGCTGGTAAGTGGGATGGGAAGCAACGTATGGACTGATGAGATTTCACAAGTGTTTGAGACAGATGGAGGAAGTACTAAGTGCTATAAAATAGGATGGTGGTTGTTGGGAGCTATGGATGCATTAGAGAAAGAAATGAAAGACTAGAGATGTAAATGATCATCAATTGAAGGTGAAATGTGAAAGTTAAAGGGTTTATTTGGCTCTCTATAAAGAGACTCACATACTGGCTAACAGAGTTCTCCCATGATATGAGATTTAATATCCTATCAGGAGCACCTTGAGACAGTGTTTGCATGCTACTATTATTGCCTTGGAAGTGTAGAAAAAGTGGTGGTCTAAGCTCAAAAAGCTCACTGAGGTGTGTGCTTGATGTAATGGCTATATTAAATAAGTCTGAAAATTGAAAATTCCACCATCTGACTATGTTCTATGAAAGGGCCCAAAGGATGCTCCATTTATTCAAGACACATGTTAGTGTGAAGGAACCAATATCTCTGGTGGTGATTGTTGGGTGGTGGTTGCCTTCTGCAGGTTATGTTTTTCACAGAAAACGCTGATTCAGAACAGAGTTCCCTGAAAGTATTAAGCATCCTGACATAACAGAGGCCAGCTGGCAACACTTAGCCATCAGAATTCAGGTGGGAGTAATTACCATAATAGGTAGCAATGTCTGAGTGGCAGTCCACAATTCTGACCCTCAGAGAGCTGTTGAAAAAATAGAACAGAATGTTCTTAGGCACAAGATAGTGGGAAAGCCAACAAGAATATTACTTAAACTATATAGTCAAAAGAAATCAAACATAGATTAAGAGGAGGCCGAAGGCAGCCTCTTCGATAAAATGTCCATGCTCGTGCCTAGTTTTCAGACCTGAGCCAACTCTAAAAATGAAATTCACTGACTGAAGGAGAGGCTGAGTCCCCATGAGAGAGAATTCTGCAGAAATTTACATAGGAATGATGTCCCTAGTGGTTTTCTAAACAAATTCATGACCATTTACTTAGAAAGCATGCATAGAAAAAAGAGAAATAGGGATTTTGGATATAGGACACAAAGTCTGGGTTAATATGGATAACTTGGGTCTTGAGGTATTCGTGGTGCCACTGTAGAGGTGGAGGTGTGTGGGAACTTAGTAATACATAAAATTTCAGATCATAGTCCAGCTGACAATGTTTCCACTAGGTCCACAGATTCACTGTGTGTGTGTGTGTGTGTGTGTGTGTGTGTGTGTGTGTGTGTGTGTGTCTCACTGATCCATCAGTTTCCCAGAAGCTCTAGACAGCTAGAATGAAGATGAAGGTTGGTCTTTGGAAAGTACAAATGCAAGACCAGCTTAGAGAAGATGCCCTGCAGGGATGGGCGCCATTCTCCATGAGTACATGGTATACATCTTCAATTAATAAATATTATTGTGTACTATGCATGGGCCTTGGACCAAGGGGCAGAAGTAACAACATGCCTACTGACCCAGCTGAGAAACTGTGTCCCTCCATTCCCGCAAGTTTAGGCTTTCCAGGCCTAGAGAAATGGGAAATAATTTTTCACCCCCCTACACTCTCCCTCCCTTTTCTTTCAGGGGACTTTTGACAATGTCTGTAGACATTTTTGGTTGTCTCCACTGAAGAGTACTACTGGCAACTAGTGGTTAGAAGCCAGAAATGCTGCTGAACATCCTGTGACGTACAAGACAGCCCCTACAACAAAGCATAACCCAGAGAAAATACCAGTCGTGTCAAAGTTGAGAAACTCTGCCCTGGAGAACTGGTTCCCTGAGGGGAAGATGTTCCCACCAAGGAACAGAGTAAGAGTTCAATTGAACTTTAAGCTATGGTTGCCATCCAATCACTTCAGGATCCAGAACCCAAAGAAAAGTGTATCAGCAAAGGATTCAACATTTTGGCTGGTGTAACTGGCCTTCATCATTAGGAAAAGGTAGAAAGAACTTCTATCATATCCCACGACAGGGAGGTTTACCTCTAACACTTCGGTGATCCATTGCAGCATATCCTGACACACTCCAATTTATGAAAATAAATGAGAAAGCATAGTAGTCATGGGTTAGTTAGAACATAGTGACACAGAGAATAGGTTTGGGGGCATCTCACCAGTTATGCCACATGGAGCAGCAAATGTTCTGTTCACCAGCATGAGGATATTAAAGGAAGATGATGTGTTTATAGATAAACTGCATCAATAGATAATCAATACTTAATCTGTTCCACTAACCTTCAGCTTTTAAGTTTCCTTAGTAAATGAAACAAACCAGAATACTGTAAATGTTATTTATAGGACTAGGCTGAACACCTTGTTCTTTGAGTAATCCCCCTACTGCTTTCTACAGAGGCTGTAATAATTTACACTCCCACCAACAGTGTATAAATGCTCCCTTTTCTCAGCATCCATGCCAGCATCTACTGGTTTTTTATTTCTTAGTAATAGCCATTCTGACTGGTGTAAGGTGGTATCTCATTGTAGTTTTAATTTGTATTTCCTTGATGATGAGCATTTTTCATATGATTGTTGGACATTTGTATATATTCTTTCAAATGATGTTTGTGTCATTTGCCCACTTTTTAATGGGGTTATTGCTTCTTTCTTGCTGATTTGTTTGAGTTCTTTGTAGATTCTGGATCTTAGTCCTTTGTCAGATATATAGTTTGCAAATATCTTCTTCCATTCTGTAGGTAGCATATTTGCTCTCTTAAATGCTGTGAAAACACAGGAGTGGTTGGGGGTGGAAAAGAGTACTTCCAGTTAGTCTTCTGGTATCACAGCATCCATAGGCTTCTGAGCCTTGCTCTGAGAGATGTCTTACTTTGGTGAAGAGGGTAACTGAGAGAAAAGTGTTTCTTGACTGAGCATTGTGTTCTCAAGCAGGGTTCTATTTTAAAAGCCTAATTCTGAGGAATGCTTAATTTGATGAGTGTCCCCCAAAGTTTAGAAGGAAATTAGATATGAGTTCATTAGATATTGGATATTGCCCGTGGCTTAACCTGTTGAACTTTTTATATGATGTCTCACAATTCATGGTTCATAACATTGCTACTCATCAGAATTACAGAGGGATTGAAAATACTTAGATTTCTGGGGAGATCCTGATTTAGTAAATGAGGTGTGGAGTCCAGGAAGCTGAGTTTTACGTCTGTACTCTGGTTCCTTTTTGTTCAAAACATGGTCCTTCAAGGAATAGTATTGATATCACTGAAAAATGAGAATCTCAGGTCACACCATAGACCTTCTAGATCAGAATTTTTACTTTAGTAAGATGCTCATGTATTTTGTACCAACGTTGAAAATGACAAGCACTGTTCTGAGTCTGTTAAGCTTGCAAGTTTGTTGACCAGAGGTGTCAGGGAAAGTCTCAGAGTCAGACATCACTGTTCATTATGAGTTGGTTGCACTTACCTCAAATGTATGTGATGTGTCAACTAATGGTTTTATCAGAATAACCCACACAAAATTAAATGTCAGGGACTGTTTACCAATAAAAAAAACTTAGCCCTAGAATGAACCTATTTCATAACCACAAAGTAATAACCGTTATACACAATTCTCCTCTATAAGATATTTATGGCCATGTATAATATGAAAAACATCCAGACAGCCACAGAGCTACAAAAGTGAACTAGAGTCGAGAAGCAAAGTTACAACACTAACGCAAACTACTAGGACATAACTCAAAGCAATGTGTCTTAGTTTTGCTGTACTTGGCAGTAGTAGCAGCAATAAAATCAAGGTGGTTGGAGGCTCTTAATACCACACAAATGCAAAAAAATCAAGAAGCCAAGAGCAACAACATTGAGTCTTCGGCAATAAACCCCTGCACGGTCTATGGATGTTTATACACCGTTCAAAGGAACATTTGTCATGCATCCCCAAATTGTACCAATACTACAACCCCATTTCCTATGACAAACAATCATAACAATAAGAAATAGAAACAGCGTGGTGCAATCAGCTTTTAAAACCATTTCAACAGGAACAAAATATCGTTGCATGATCAAAGCCTGGCATCTTTCAGAATAATTAGCACAATCAGTCTAGATCTGATAATAACATCATAAAATCTGACAAATCACAGCTGGAATCCAACTGGAAGGATGAAGGAAGAAGCTGAAAATCAAATTACTTCAAAGTTTTGTTTGTACTTTGAAAGGGTTTACAAATGCAGGTGAGCTCAATCTGACTGTATATCATTCTTAAGTTATATACATATCAGGCCATGTTCCTGTATTCAAGGTTCTCAATTACTGCTGTCATATAATTTATTTATACAGGGATAATTTAATGTTGATTTGATTCTCTGCCTCACACCAAAATGTATGCATTTCCCTAAGGGCAGAGGATATAAGTGAATTGTGTGGCCCGTTCCTTTTTATTTTAGAAGACCAAAATTATTTTAAGCTCCTGAAAAAACTACTTTCCTCTGTTTGGCTGGGTTTGTAGCCATCATTTGAAGAGTTGGGAGAGAATTAAAGAGTCATTTTGCCAGCAAATTGGCAGAAGATGAGGAACACAGAGACATGGAAAGTATTTTTTGGGAAATTACTTCACCCTAGAAGAAGAGACAAATAGAGACACAGCATGACTGATTCAGGGATGATGTAAGTACCACTGTGTACACCACCTATTTTTAGACATATGTTAATTATGGGCAATAAATATTTTCTTAAAAATTAAGTAGTATAGCAAACACGTTTGATAAAAAATAGTGGCACCAATGTCTAATAAATGAATGAGAAATAGAAAATTATAGTAATAATAACTTTTTTTTACTTAAAGTCTAACTTTTGAGCGGTTATTCTGTTCTCTTGTTGGAAAATTAGGGCAGTACACAAAGTCATGGATTTAACACAGCATAATAACTTCTAGTCAGAAGGCAATGTAGACTGTGGGATATACATAGCTTTTGATAGATTCCTCTCTGCAGTAATATCAAATAGGATTTGTTGATTTTCCCAGTTGAAATATAGTAAATATCATTGATATGAGAAATTCAGTTTAATTGAATGTCTTATTTCCTGATCTATGTAAAAGAAATAAGCCATTTTTGCATTAACTTTTTATTCTGCTGATAAAGCTACCCATCCTTTCTGAATCTTATTCTTTACTTAGACATCAATTAAAACCTTATGCTATAGTTAGAAGTTTTATGACAGATTATAAAATAAAAACTTAGAAAAAGACAAAGTTTTTCCTTAGAGAAATTTTTTTTAAATAATGGATTTTGTACCATTAAATCTATATTTTAAAACTTATATGTGTTCTAATTATTTTTCTATTACAATTAAGTATCATGTAATAAAATGAAACTTCTAAGTGATTACCAGATTTAACCTAATTTAAAATTTAAAATTGATATACTGTGATTAAAAAAACAACTTCAAGATTTATACCCTTGAAAACCTACTGCCTGTGTGCTTGTGACAGGATTTTCTTGCTTTCTCAAAGAAAGATACTTTAACATTAATGGATTTCATATGTTGGGTCCATTTCAGTTTGTACACAAGCAATTATATGTCCACTTTCCAAAGCTATGAGGTTATTCCAATGCATCGTATAACATCCTAAAACAAACATAGCTCTCTTTTTTTATTCATTGTAAAGACTTTGTTGAGAGGCATAGGAAGAAGAAAATCTATTTCTGTAAACTCAGTTGAAATTTGAAGCTTTGGAGAAACAAAATCAATTTTCATCAAATAGAAACCATTGTGATAATTTAGAAACCCTTCTTTCTTGCATAGAGCAGGATAATTTGAGGTAAAATTTCAGATGGGTATGCTATAAAGATGTTATATGGGCTCCACTTAAGACATTTAGATGTCATAAAAGTTATAGCACTTAATGTGTTAGAATTGTCTTGTTCAGGTATTTTCCAACTGTGTTACACACACCCTAAAACGTTTCTCAAAGATGTTTCAGGAATGCCCATTGGAGGTAGTGATGAGGTGGGAATGACAGTGAGTAAAGAACCTCCAGAATTGGGTTTTTCTTTTGAATTTCATTCAAAGAAAGAATGTGTGTCAGTTTTGAACCTCTGGAAAGCAGATGCCAATACAGAACTTGGAATGTAAAATATTGATTGTAGGAAATACCTGTGAAAGATAAAGGTGAGAAGAAGCATAAGTACACAGAATGTGATTATCTTAGTCCTCCGAGAAGCAGATACCATAATAGGATTAAAAATACCAGGATTAGCTGGGCATGGTGGCTCACAACGGTAATCCCAGCACTTTGGGAGGTGGAGGCAAGGGTATTCGCTGAGCCCAGGGGTTTGAGATCTGCCTGGACAACTTGGTGAGACCTCATCTCCACACTAAATAAAAAGTTAGCTGAGCATGGTAGCACACACTTGTACATCCAGCTACTTGGAATGCTGAAAGATCACCTGAGCCTAGTAGGCTGAGGCTGCTGTGCGGTGCTCAAAAACAAACAAACAGACAAACAGTATTTAAACAATAAAACTTGTCTGAAAGGAAATGGGAAGCTAAAAGAGAAGAGGAAGTTTGAATGGAAACATATGAGACGTTTGTCTAATCTTGCAGAGGATCTGCAAGACCTTCAGAGGCATTTTCAAGTTATATTTGTTCTGCAGAGGAATACCATGTCTGCCAGGAATGGGGCCACCTTAATATCCCTGCTATGCTCAGTCATTAGCAGAGACCGTCTCATGGAAAGTATAGTCTCACTACAAACTTGGCAATAGATGTCGGAATACAGCAATGGAGCCCTTCATCAAGTCTTCTCCCTACAGTTGGAGGCCTGTGAAGTGCATTGTTATGGCTTCCACATGGGTGAGCTCCAGACCGCAATGTTGACCTAAGATACCTGGGAATAAAAAGAGTGAAGAAAAAAGAATTGAGTGGAAAGCGTCTCTAACTATAGTGCATCTCTGAGAAAGTTCTTTCAGGCTGATGGAAGGACTCAGAGCAAAGATTATCCAATAGAGGAAATTACATCAGACAAAACTGACAAATGACACCATTCTTACAGTCCCATGGTTCTCAGTCACCGAGAGAAGGCTAGAAAGAAAGTGGTCTTGGCATAAATACCACAACAGATTCTGAAAGTGCAGGAGTTGGATGCCATCAGCTTGCAGAGAGTTCCTTCTTGAAGAAAGATCTGGGTGGTGCACCTTCAAGACTGACATCGGATTCCATGGAAAAAACAAGTTTGAAAATGATTTATCTAGTAAATCTCTTGTTTCAGAGATTATGAAATTTAATAACTAAGTACAATGATTTTCCAAAATCACAATCAGTTGTTAAAATATCAAGACAAAAACTCAAATATATTGATCTTTTACCCAGAATTATTTCTCCTATGCTTCCATGCATTTTCAATATCTAGTAACTCAATATAACAAATTCTGTTTCTCTTTGTTCCTCTCACCACCAAAGGCTTCAAATAATTTCAGAATGAAGTGAAATTAAAATTTGGGCTTGCATCCTAATTTTTCTTTTCCTTCTTTACAAATTTTGCAATTGCTAATGAAATTCTTAATCAGAGAAGAACTTATGGATCAGGATTTTGTTTATTGTATTTTTTTGAACAAACTTCTGTTGATTTGTAAATGAACAAATAAAGTATGGTTAAAATTAAGTTGTCTGACCTGCCTGAACCGTGAGATTATGCAGACTAGTACTCCCCTAACCAAAAAAGCATAAAAGGAAACTACTTATTTCTTTGTATGTGGTTATTTTCATATATTTGAAGATACTTCTGTTGACAAGACTCTTTCTAATTATTTGATGGCAAGAAGAAAGTCGTAAGAATTGCTCATTTACTGTCCATTAACTAGTATGTACTCTTTAAGATCTGCTTCATGTAATTTTGAAATTATTACTTTATAGATATACTTACAGTATGTTCTTTTTAGCCATTCAAGAAAAAGAAATACAATGAGTGTTGAGCTTTGCATAAACCAAATTCTATAAATAAAATTAAATGAAAATGGGAGATTTTAATGCTGTTATTTCTGTAATATTGGTCTCTAAAAAGTTATAGAATGAAGAATTTTGTCCATATTTTATCTGTTTTCTTTACTTTTAAAATTGTTGAACAGTATATATGCTATCAATTTACTATTAGTCTTTTATATATTCTAGGATAGTGTTTATAACTTGTTGCCAAAATAGAAAATATCCTACCTCCTCTATTAGGGCTTTTCTGATTGCATGCACAATAATGTCTTTTTCCTCATTAATTTCAGAAGAAAATAAAATTAAACAAGCCAACCACACAAAATGATGCTGACATTATATCAAAAAGCCAGTTTTAAAAATCATAATTATATTTTCTATTTTTAAATATGTTTGATGCACAGCTATGAAATCTATGGTTAGTTGTAAGGGTTTTTTTGCTATTAATTGACATAATAATCATACATATTTATGGGGTTTAATGTGATGTTTTGCTACATGTATGCATTGCGAAATAATCAAATCAGGCCAATGACCAAATTAACTACCTCAAGGATTTATCATTTCTTTGTGGTGAGAACATTCAGAATCTTCTCTTCTAGCTATTTTGAAATAGCCAATAAAATATTGTTCACTGAAGTCACCCAACTGTGCAGTAGAACACCAGAACAGCACCTGCTGTAACATTGTACCTGTTGACCAAACTCTCCTCATCTTCCTCTTCTTCTATTCACCCTATCTTCTGGTAACCACTATCCTACTCTCTACTTCTATAAGATCAACTTTTGGTAGGATGGACATCTTCACAATGTTGATTGTTCCAATCCATGAGCGTGGGATATTTTTCCACTTGTTTGTGTCATCTTTGATTTCTTTGAGCAGTGTTTTGTTGGGAGCCAGTCTTGGAGGTCCACATGATTGACAGGGCGAGCCGGGAAGCTGAGGCCCTTCTGTCTTCCACCTTTGCTGTTTGATACGGCTGAAGAAATTCTGTGCAGTCGTGGAAGAAGAAAATGGCATGTTTATGCAAAGTACTCACACCTAACCTGAGAATGTCATGGTTCATTTTCCCATTTTCCCCCTATGCTGCTTGGCCTTTTCTAACATATGCAAGGGTTAAACTCTGAAGCACATCAAGAATGCTTTCTTTCACTTGGTTATAAGTTACTAGATATTGCTTGAGTAAAAAATGATATAAGTATATTCACTCCTTATTTGATTTAGAATTATGCAGCTTAGTGGTCAGACGTAAGGTTTTTTAGAAGCACAAGTTTATGGTAAGTTCATTATGAGCTCATTATAAGTTCTACCACTTATCTAGGAGTTATGTAGGTGATTTACAACACTGTCTTCACAGACTTAGGATAAAAGATTAATCGTTAAGGTTTTTACTTAATTCTATAGTTAAATTTTTAGTAAACGTTTATAGAGTGGGTTTTCACTGAATTCATAATATACTAATTAGATACTTTTATGATAATTAACTAAATACAGAAAGCAACCTTGAGGGCCTGGGAAATGTCATTAAAAGCTTCTTTTGAGTTTTCCTTAGAAATAAACACTGCAGGATAAGAGAAAAGTAATGAAGACACCTGGACAAGAAAGGCGATTACAAAAGCTTTGAAGGTCGTAAAAGTCCAAAAGAGAACTGCTACATGAAGAACCGTGTACCTGGGAACTTTCTTGAAGCACTTCAAGGACTGTAATTTTGGACTCTTTTGAAGAAAGTTGCTGGCAGTGCTATTCTAGACATGATAATTGTTTTATCCATGTATTACTCATAATTGGTAAATGTAATATCATACAAGTTTATATAATCAATATTCATATGTATGAGGGTTGACAAAAATTATTAGGCTCTGGTTATGTTTAACAAGGTTTTTACTTTGTGTCATTAATTAAGTCTTAGTGCTATAGTTTAGTGTTTTATAGCTACTTTGAAGATTGTTTTAAGTTCATAAGTTTAAGTTCACACAATGATAAAGCTGGTGCCTCAAGATAATAATAATTGCTCCACCGCCTATCTTAAGACAAAGATGTTTTCCAGGAGGTTGCCAAGCATAAAGGAAAACAGCCAAATCACCATTATCCTAAACTTAAAAGCTCATTGGCAATTATGCAACCATAATAATTTTAGTTGTGTTAGTTTTATTTCATTATGTTTCATTCACTTTATATGTTTATCCAAAGTAATGATTAGTGTATG
>NW_007247030.1:79723-82556 GCF_000164805.1 Carlito syrichta | reverse complement strand
TAAAGAAATGCAATTGTCTTTGCACACTATTATACCTGAGACTTTGCCAAAGTCCTTTATCAGTGTAAGGAGGTTTTGACAGATTCTCTTGGGTTTTCAAGGTACATGATCATGTCATCTGCAAAGAGAGAAAGCTTGACTTCCTCTTTTCCTATTTGAATACCCCTGATTGCCTTCTCTTCTCTGATTGCTCTAGCCAGGACTTCCAATACTATATTGAACAGGAGGGGTGAGCGTGGGCATCCTTGTCTTGTTCCAGTTTTCAGGGGAAATGGTTCCAGTTTTTGTCCGTTTAGGAGTATGCTGGCTGTGGGTGTCTCGTAGATGGCTTTTACTATTTTGAGGTATGTTCCCTGTATGCCTAGCTGTTCGAGGGTTTTTATCAAGAAGGGATGCTGGATTTTATCAAAAGCTTTTTCTGCATCTAATGATATAATCATGTGGTTACCTAAGGCAATCTACAGATTTAATGCAATACCCATCAAATTACCAGCAACATTCTTCTCAGACCTAGAAAAAACAACACAGGAATTCATATGGAAACACAAATGACCAAAAATAGCCAGAACAATCCTCAGCAAAAAAAACAAAGCAGGTGGTATCACATTACCAGACTTCAAACTTTACTATAAAGCTACAATAATCAAACATATTGGCATTGGTACAGGAACAGGCATATAGACCAATGGAATAGAATTGAGATTCCAGAAGCAAAACCTTAGTTTCTCAACCAACTCATCTTCGACAAAGCCTCCACCACCTACTACTGGGGAGAGGAGAACCTATTCAGTAAATGGTGCTGGGAAAACTGGCTGACCACATGCAGAAGATTGAATCAGGACCCCTATCTATCCCCATACACAAAAATTAACTCTCAATGGATTAAAGACCTAAATGTAAAACCTCAAACCATAAGAACCTTAGAAAATGCAGGACATACCCTCATGGAAATTGGAACTGGCATCCAGTTCCTGAACAAAACCTGAAACCCATAGGCCATAAGAGATAAGATAGATAAGTGGGACCTCATTAAACTGACACACTTCTGCAAAGCCAAAGAAACCATCAAGAGAGCAGGGAGACAGCCTACAGACTGGGAAAAAGTATTTGCCAACTCCAGGTCTGACAAAGGCTTAACATCTTGGATCTACAAGGAACTCAAACGTGCTGAAAAGAAAAAAACAAACAACCCCATTATAAAATGGGCAAAAGAGATGAAGAGACACTTCTCAAAGGAAGACATCTGAGCAGCCAACAGACACATGAAAAAATGTTCAACCTCACTAATAATCAGGGAGGTGCAAATCAAAACCACACTGAGATACCACCTAACTCCAGTCAGAATGGCAATTATCAATAACTGAAAAAATAACAGTTGCTGGGGAGGGTGTGGCGAAAAGGGAACACTTCTGCACTGTTGGTAGGAGTGCAAACTAGTGCAACCTCTGTGGAAAACAGTATGGCGATTCCTAAAAGCTCTAAATATTGACGTCCCATATGACCCTGCCATCCCCCTACTGGCAATATAACTTGAAGAACTCAAATCACTCTATAGAAAAGATACCTGCACATGTATGTTTATCACAGCATTGTTCACAATAGCAAGAACCTGGGAGCAACCATGCTGCCCATCAAAAGAGGACTGGATTAAAAAAATGTGATACATATACACGATGGAATACTACGCAGCCATAGAAAAGAACAAAATCATGAACTTTGCAGTAACCTGGATGGGACTAGAGTCAATAATACTGAGTGACCTCTCACAGAAACAAAGATCTGAGTATCACGTGTTCTCATTCATATAATGGACCTTGAACATCCATCATAATACTATAAGATAAGGACTGACAGTGGTGGGAAACTATAGGGGGGAAGAAGAAGAGAGATGGGATTAACGGTAGTAAATATCTGTCTGGAGATAGGGAGACACCTCTTATCAACAAGGGTACCTGAATGAAGGATATTTGTATACCTAACCCTTAACTGTATCACACAATATCATAATAAAAAATATTGATTTTAAAAAATAAATAAATAAGTGGACCTTCCTTTTCCCACCCTTTCCCCCTTCAGTCTATTATCAATGCAGCAGCCAGTGTCATCCAATTAATAAGCAAAGCCTTGATGGTCACATCACACCATTGCTCAAGCCTCCAATGGTTTCCTTCACTCAGGGTCAAAGTCAAATCTTTATCATGGTCTAGCGCCACATTTTGTATGGAGTCGTTGCCACTGAAGTGGCTCTTCCCTATAAGTGTAAGTGATCCAGGTAACCCATGGTCTCTACCTTAGACACAGAAAAACCTAGAATTTTAGGCAACTCCCTCTTAAAGGACATTCCTTATAATATTAGCCTTGAAAGACACCCTCCTTTTAATATTTTCTCCAAAATTGGGACTGTATTTGAGATATTGAATAGAAAGCTGTTTTTCCCAATCACCATCAACTGACTATCATCTATCACCTGGAGTATTACAAAGTTGCCTACCCCATTTCCTAACAGCAACTCCCTGTCCCCTCTGATTTATTCTCCACACTACAGCTAAGGTACTCTCATTTTTTTGAAAAGTGATCATAATTTCCCCATGCTTAAGATCCATCAAAGCATTCTCATATTTCTTCTACATACTAAGATCCAAATTATTGACCATCAAATTTCTAGAACAGTGCTATAAAATAAAAATATATTGGAAGACATATAATCTTAAGTTTTATAGTAGTCATTTTTTATTTTTATTTTCATTTTTTATTTTATTTTTTTAGTTGGAGTCTCACTCTGTCGCCCAGACTGGAGTGCAGTGGCACGCTCCCGGGCCACCGCAGCCTCAAC
>NW_007247030.1:50126-79398 GCF_000164805.1 Carlito syrichta | reverse complement strand
GCGGGCTCAGGCAATTCACTCACCTCAGCCTCCCAAAGCGCGGGATTACAGGCTGAGCCACCGAGCCCGGCTCATTTTTTATTTTCAAAAGTAGAATTAGGCCAGGTGCAGTGGGTCATGCCTATAATCCCAGCACTTTGGGAGGCTGAGGTGAGAGGATTGCCTGAGCCCACGGGTTCAAGATCAGCCTGAGCAACTTGGTGAGACCTCATCTCTACAATAAATCAAGAAAAATGAACCGAGCGTGGTAGCTCAGCCTGTAATCCCAACACTTTGGGAGGCCAAGACGAGTGGATTGCCTGATCCCGCAGGTTGGAGACCCACCTGGGCAACTTGGTGAGACATCTCTGCAATAAATCAGATTAGCCGGGCATGGTGCGTGCGCTTGTATTTTCGGCTACTTGGAAGGTTGAGGCAGGAGGATCGCCTGAGCCCAGCAGGTCAACACTGTGGTGGCCGTGAGTGTGCCACACTGTACTCTAGCCTGGGCGACAGAGTGAGACTCCAATTCAAAAAAAAAAGTAGAATTAATTTTAATACTGTTTTATTTTAGTCAATATATTCAAAATATTATAATCTCAATATATAATAAATAATTCAAAATGTATTGATGTGACGCTTTACATTAAGATTTTCATAGTAAGTCTTTGAAATCTGGTATGCATTCTATCCTTACAACACATCTCAAATTGGACTAGCCACCCTTTCATACCTCAGAGACCCATGTGGCTAGGGGCCACAGTACTGGACAGTGCAGTTCTACAAGTTCAAAACCATACCCACCTATTTAGCCTTCTCGTAAGACTCATGTTATACATGTATTTAACCTAAAGTCTCCAAATAGCCATTCTTTCTTTTCCAATCCTTTATACATGTTGAGTTTTTATATAATAAATAATTTGAAAGAAGAAAAATGCCAAATGTTAAATGGATAAAAGATTTGAATAGACATTCCACTAAAGGAGATATTGAAATAGTTAATAAGCAGATGAAAAAATACTCAACATTAACCATTAGAAAAGTGTAAACTGGCCAGGCTCAGTGGCTCAGCCTGTAATCTCAGTACTTTGAGTGACTGAGGCAAGTGGATTGCCTGAGCCCATGGGCAACTTGGCGAGATCTCATCTCCACAGTAAATTTTTAAAAATTAGTTGGGCATGGTAGCACACGCCTGTAATTCTGGCTACTTGGAAGGCTGAGGTGGAAGGATCGCCAGAGCCCAGCAGGTTGACGCTGGGGTGGCCATGAGTGGGCCACTACACTCCAGCCTGGCCGATAGAGTGAGACTTCACCTTAAAAAAAAAAAAAAAAGGCTGAGGCGGAAGGATCGCCGGAGCCCAGCAGGCGAGGCTGCGGTGGCCGGGAGCGGCCACTGCACTCCAGTCTGGCGACAGAGTGAGACTCCAACTCAAAAAAAAAAAAAAAGAAAGAAAGAAAAGTGTAAATTAAAACCATAATAAGATACCAGTTCACAACCACTAGAATGGTTAAAATTAAAAAGACAAACAATAACAAGTGTAGGTGAAGATGTAAAAAAAAACTGGAAATCCTCATATATTGCTGGTAGACTTGTAAAATGGTACACTTGCTTTGGAAAACAGTCCTGCAGTTTCTCAAAATGTTAAACAGAGAGTCACAATATGACCCAAAAATTCCACTCCTAAGTATCTACCTTTAAAAGATGAATGAGCACATATGTTTAAATATGTCTCTACAAGACTGGTAGAAGAAACCCAAATGTTGATCAATGAATAAATAAAATGTAGCCAGGCTCGGTGGCTCAGCCTATAATCCCGTGCTTTGGGAGGCTGAGGTGAGTGAATTGCCTGAACCCGCGGGTTCGAGACCCCTCTGGGCAACTTGGTGAGACCTCATCTCTACAATAAATCAAAAACTTAGCCAAGCGTGGTAGCGTGCACCTGTAGTTCCAGCTACTTGGAAGGCTGAGGTGGAAGGATCTCTGGAGCCCAGCAGGTAGAGGCTGCCGTGGCCAGGAGCATGCCACTGCACTGCAGTCTGGGTGACAGAGTGAGACTCCAACTCCAAAAATAAAAATAATTAATTAAAATTTTAAAAAAAATTTTTCTAAATGTGGTATATCCATACAATGCTATACCATTCAGCAGTAAAAAAGAACAAAGCACTGATACATGAACCTCAGAATTATTATGCCAAGTAAAAGAAGCTAGACACAAAGTGCCACTGCATTTTAGGTCAGTGACGTGGGCACGAGATCAGCTCCATCAATCACTACCTGTGCAACCTTGGCCAGCTACTGTACTATATTCTAAGATGCAGCTTCTGCTTCTACAAAAGTCAGTTTAATAACTGCTCTTTCAAACTTACCAAGCAGTCCTGCACATCAAGAGAGGGAGCCTATAAGAACATGCTCTTTAAATGGTTTTTATCAAAAAGATGAGATAACAAGTGATAGTGAGGATGTGAAGAAAATCATTGAACATTGTCAGTGGAATGTAAATTAGTACAACCATTATGGAAAATAAAACTAAAGTTGTCTTAAGAAAATAAAACTAGAACTACCATGTGATCCAACAATTCCACTTCTGGGTATATATCTAAGGGAATTGAAATTACATCCAGACCACTGCAGCAGGAGAGACTGCTGGCTCCAGGCTTTGCCTCACCACTTCAGCACCTGGCAGGGCACTGGCAGCAGGGGCGGTGGAGGGAGTCCAGAGGCAAAGTCCCACGGAAGAGGACAAGAGAGGCACCCCACCACCATCTTGAAGGCAAGACCAAAAAGTGCTCCAACTTGCTCACCATGGAGCAACAGACCCAATCTCTGTGACTGGTGGATCAACTATTCAGGGACTGATGGTGGCCCAGAGGGAATAACCTGAAAGCACAAACTTCAGAGGGACCTGACGAGTATTGAGTTCCAGGCGCCCCAACCACTACCCTGAACCAACCATGGAACAAAGGGTGTGGCCAGAAAAGGATGAGGAATGATTCAAAAGAAATCAGTGGTGAGCCTAGGGCTGACCCAAACCCCCTCCTCCCCAGCAATCCTCTGAACATCAGACCCACGTAAGCTGGGCCACGACTGAAAGGGACAAATCCAGGCAGAGCCTGGGCATCAGTCACAATAGGAGAACTCCATTCCAGGATAGGCCTGGCTGGGGCACCTCCAATGAGTACATACCTGGGGAAGAGAAAATCCCGCACCTCCCCACTGGAGGAGATCACCTTGACCATATGAGAGTGGGAGGGAAGGAGTGCAGCCCCACCCTCCTCCTTCCCTGCTCCAGACACTGAGGAGAGAGTGAAAGAGGTGGCTCTGTAGGAGAGACCTGATTAGAAGAACAATTACAGAGCCTGCCACAAGAGGGCAGGGGGTTTTTTTGTTGTTGTTTTGTTTTAATTTTTAATTTTTTTAATTTTTAAGAATTTTTTGACTGTTTGTTTGTTAGTTCATCTATTTTTAAATATTTTTCCTAGCCGGGCTCAGTGGCTCAGCCTGTAATCCCACACTTTGGGAGGCTGAGGTGAGTGGATTGCTTGAGCCCACGGGTTCAAGACCCGCCTGGGCAACTTGGTGAGACCTCATCTCTACAATAAATTTAAAAATTAGCCAGGCATGGTAACCCACGCCTGTAGTTCCAGCTACTTGGAAGGCTGAGGCAGAAGAATTGCTGGAGCCCAGCAGGTCGAGGCTGCGGTGGCCGGGAGCGGCCACTACACTCCAGTCTGGGTGACAGAGTGAGATTCCAACTCAAAAATAAATAAATAAATAAATAAAAATAAAATATTTTTCCTTTGCACATGAATGTGTATGTGAGGGTTTGATCTGCATCTTCCCCCGATTTTTTTTCTTTTCTTTTTCTGTTTCTCTCTTCTTTTATTTGTTGTTTTCTGTTTATGTGTGCATGTGAATGACTGAGTGTTCATCTTTTAATTTTGTTGTTGTTGGTGGTTTGTTTTTGCTCTTTTTTTCTTCTGGGGTTTTTTATTTTCATTTTTTATAGTTTAAGGTGTGTGTCAATATATGTATGAGGGTCCAATCTGAATTCCTTTTTTTTTTCTGGTCTTTCTGTTTTTCTTCTCTATTCACTTTGTGCTAGGCATGTGTGTATGTGTTTAGGTTTTTTGGGGGGGGGGGTTCTTTTGTTGTTGTTTGTCTTGTTTCACTTTGTTGTTATTCCAGTTTGTTTTGAGGTGTGTGTGTATGTCTGTGTGTGTGCATTCAACTGTTTTTTGCATTGGTTTCTGCTTTGCATCATCATATAGAGTGGCAGTAGGGAGTGGGTCTCAGGGAACACATACCACAACAAGTGAATATTGTAATTTGCAAATAGTTTCTGAAGTCTAGCACCCCATCTCCTACTTAATTCAAATTTCAAAAACTATAAAAAACAGCAAAGCTTCCCATCCACTGTCCTATTTCAAAATAGAACAAATCCAGAGCCCAAATCAGGGAAGAATAGAGGTCTGAGCAAACGTCAGAGGGGAAAGCCTCTCCCACTGACACTGAATAACAGAACTAAAGAGAAAAACAAGAGATCTGACACAAATGAGGAAAAACCAAAGGAAGACCACAGGCAATTTCAAGTGTACCAAAGACAAAACTACTGAAAAATCAGACCTTGGTGCCCAAACAATAGAAGTCACCAAAGACTGGCCTCAAAATATGACAGGGATTAGGGAATGGAAGGAAAGAGTGAATAGAACTCAAGAAAGACAAGATGCAACACTGAAAGAACTTGTAACAGAGATTTTGGCAATAAAAAATTTCATCCAGGAAATAAATGACAAGATGACAAGCATGGAAAGCAAAATTAATCTAGCTGAAGAAGGAATCTCAGAACTTGAAGACAAGAACATGGAATTAACCCGATCTGTAAAAAAACACAGAAGACTCAGAAAGAAAGAACAAAGCCTATAAGAGATGTGCGATTATATCAAGAGGCTGAACCTACACCTGATTGGTATCCCAGAAGAAGAAGGAAATGCAGAACAACTTGGAGTAAGTATTCCAGGAGGTAATCCAAGAAAACTTTCCCCATCTCACCAGAGATGTGACCAGCCAAGTATAAGAGATACAGAGAACTCCCCACAAGATATCAAATGAAAAGGCCAACCCCTAGTAACTCACCTACACAAAGTAGACACAAAAGAAAAAATCCTAAAGGCAGCAAGAGAGAAAGGTCAGACTACCCACTGGGGAAAACCAACCAGAATAGCAGCAGACCTGTTGGCAGAAACACTACAAGCCAGAAGGGACTGAAGCCCTATATTCAAAGTCCTCAAAGATAAACAATTTCAATTTTCTATCCAGTCAAGCTCAGCTTCATCAGTGATGGAGAATTAAAATCCTTCCCAGACATTCAATCCCTAAGAGATTATGCAGCTTCCAGACCAGCTCTATAGGAGACACATAAAAAAGTATTAAGCACAGAAGAAAGAAAAAAAAAAGAATGACCACACACTTCCCAAGAGAACAGCAGAGCACAGAATCAACAGAGAATACAGTGCAACAAGAAACTTGAAAACACACACATACATCAATTCCAAAGCCAAAAGAAAACAAGCAAACAAAAAAAAACTTTGTAAGAAACTTATGACAGGGATAAACAATCATATTTCAATAATCAGCCTAAATGTGAATGGACTGAATGCACCACTGAAAAGACACAGAATGGCAAACTGGATAAGAAACCATGACCCAATTATTTGCTGCATCCAGGAGATTCATCTCACTACAAGGGATGCACACAGACTCAAAGTTAAAGGATAGAAAATGAGTTTCTAGGCAAATGGATCATAAAAGAAGACAGGAGTTGGAATCTTAATATCAGACAAAACAACCTTTAAGCTATCAAAAACTTAAAAAGATGCAAAAGGATTCTACATAATGATAAAAGTTTCAATCCATCAACAAGAAATATCCCTCCTAAACATATATGCACCCAACACAGGAGCACTAGCATTTATAAAGCAACTACTAAGGAAAATAAAAAAAGATATTGACTCTAACACTACTATAGCAAGGGACTTGAATACAACAGCCCTAGATAGATCATCAAGACAAAAAATTAACAAGAAGATCCAGAACCTAAACTTGACACTCGACCAAATGGGCTTAATAGATACCTACAGATCATTCCACCCAACAACCCCACAATATACATTCTACTCATCACCACATGAAACATACTCCAAGACCAATCACATCCTTGGCCATAAATAAAGCATAAACAAATTCCATAAGGTTGAAATCTTGCCATGTACATTCTCAGACCACAGTAGAATAAAAATAAATATCAATACCAACAAAGTTTCCCAAAGTCCACAAAGACATGGACACTAAACAGCATGATGCTGAACAACGACTGGGTCAACACTGAAATCAAAACAGGAATTAAAAGATTCCTGGAAATAAATGAAAATGAAGAAACATCTTACCTCTAGGATGCCAGTAAAACTGTTCTAAGAGGAGAATTTATATCCCTACAAGCACACACCAAGAAAACGGAAAGATCACAGGTGGAGAGCCAAACAAACCACCTAAGGGAACTAGAAAGAGAAGATCACCAAAACTCCAACTTTAGCAGAAGAATCCAAATCACCAAAATATGAGCCCAAATATGGGACATAGAAGACAAATAAATCATAGAAAACATCAACAAAACAAAAAGCTGGCTCTTTGAAAGAATTAACAAGATTGATGGATCCCTAGCCAGAATGACCAAGAAGAAGAGAGAAAAGGTCCAAATAAACACAATCAGAAATACAAAAGATCAAATTACAACTGACCCCAAAGAAATACAAAAGATTATCAGAGATTACTATGTACACCTATATGGAAATAAACTTGATAACCTAAATGAAATGGAAGACTTTCTGACATCACACAACCTCCCCAGGTTGAAACAAGAAGACATTGCAACACTAAATAGCCCAATAACAACCCAGGAAATTGACTCTGTCATATGAAAAATACCTATAAAAAGAAAAAACCCTGGACTGGATGGCTTTCCAGCAGAATTCTATAAAATGTATAAGGAGGAGCTGATACCAATCCTATTGAAAGTATTCCAGGCAATTGAGAAAGATGTTATTCTCCCTAAATCATTTTGCAATGCTAACATCACACTGATACCCAAACGGGGTAAAGATCCAACAAACAAAGAAAACTACAGGTCAATATTCCTTATGAACATAAATGCAAAAATCCTCAACAAGATTCTAGCAAATTAGATCCAAAAACACAACTCAAAAATCATCCACCATAACCAAGTAGGCTTCAACCCCCGGATCCAGGACTGGTTCGACATTCGCAAGACCATAAATGTCATTAAATACATTAACAGATGTAAAAACAAGAACCACATGATTATTTCATTAGATGCAGAAAAAGCTTTTGATAAAATCTAGCATCCCTTCTTGATAAAAACTCTCAAACACACAGGAATAAAAGGAACATTCCTCAAAATAGTAAGTGCCATTTACGATAAACCCATAGCTAACATATTGCTAAATGGACAGAAACTGGAAACATTTCCCCTGAAAACTGTAATAAGACAAGGCTGCCCACTCTCACCCCTCTTGTTCAACATTGTGTTGGAAGTCCTAGCTCGGGCAATTAGACAAGAGAAGGAAATCAAGGGTATCCAAATAGGAAAAGAGGAAGTCAAGTTATCCCTCTTTGCTGATGGTATGATCCTATACCTTGAAAATCCAAGAGAATCTGTCAAAAACCTGCTTGCCCTGATAAAGGACTTTGGCAAAGTCTCGGGGTACAAAATAAATGTGCAAAAGACAGTTGCATTCCTATGCATCAACAACAAGCAGGCAGAGACCCAAATAAAAAGCACAATTCCATTCACAATAGCCATCAAAAAAAATGAAATACCTTGGCATCTTCCTAACCAGAGAAGTGAAAGACCTTTCCAATGAGAACTACAAAACACTGCTCAAAGAAATCCAAGAAGACACAAACAAATGGAAAAATATTCCACGCTCATAGATAGGAAGAATCAGCATTGTTAAAATGTCCATCCTACCAAAGGCAGTCTACAGATTCAACGCAATACCCATTAAGTTACCAACATCATTTTTCTCAGACCTGGAAATGACAATACAGAAATTCATATGGAAACATAAACAACCACAAATACAATCCTTAGCAAAAGAAACAAAACAGGAGGTATCACACTTCCAGACTTCAACTCCACTATAAGGCTACAGTAATCAAAACAGCCTGGTATTGGTACAAGAACAGGCACATAGACCAATGGAACAGGATTGAGATTCCAGAAGCAACGCCTCAATTTCTCAACCAATTCATCTTTGACAAAGCCTCCAACAACAACCACTGGGAAGAGGAGAACCTATTCAGTAAATAGTGCTGGGAAAACTGGCTGATCACATGCAGAAGATTGAAACAGGACCCCTACCTATCACCATACACAAAAATTAATTCTAAATGAATCAAAGACCTAAACGTAAAACTTCAAACTATAAGACTCTTAGAAAATGCAGGAGACACCCTTATGGAAATTGGAACTGGCAACCAATTCCTATTCAGAACCCTAAATGCCCATATCTTAAGAAATAAGACAAGTGGGACCTCATGAAACTAACGAGCTTCTGCAAAGCAAAAGAAATCCATCGAGAGAGCAGGGAGACAGCCCACAGAATGGGAAAATTATTTGCCAACTGTATATCTGACAAAGGCCTAACATCTAGGATCTACAAGGAACTCAAAACATTCTGAAAGGAAAAAAACAAACAGCCCCATTAAAAAGTGGGCTAAAGACGTGAATAAACACTTCTCAAAAGAAGATATACAGGTAGCCAACAGACACACAAAAAAGTGCTCAGCCTCACTCATCATCAGAGAAATACAAATCAAAACCACACTGAGATTACACCTAACCCCAGTAGGAATGCCCATCATTAATAAAACAAACAACATAAGCTGCCGTGGATGCAGAGAAAAAGGAATGCTTCTACACTGCTGGTGGGAATGCAAACTAGTGCAACCTCTTTGGAAGACAGTGCGGTGATTTCTGAAAGAACTAGAAATTGACCTTCCACATGACCCAGCAATTCCCCTGTTGGGAATATACCTGGAAGAACTCAAATTATTCTACAAAAAAGATACCTGCACAGGTATTTTTGCTGCAACTCTATTCACAATAGCAAAAACAAACGTGTTGCCCATCGAAGCTGGACTGGATTTTTAAAATGTGGTACATATACACAATGGAATATTATGCAGGCATAAAGAAGGACAAACATATGGAATTCGCAGCAACTTGGAGGATTTAGAGTCGATCATACTCAGTGAACTATCATAGAAACAAAGAACAGAGTACCATATGTTCTCACTCATAAGCAGACCCTGAACAATTATAATACTATAAGAAACTGATTGGTAGTAGTAGGAAACTGTCAAGGGAGGGGGTTGGGTTGGCAGTTGACGGAAACTGCTAGGGGAGGGAGGGGCACACCTCATCAACAAGGGTACCTGCATAATGAATGTTTCTATACCTAACCCTGAATTGTACCCCCACATCTTTATAATAAAAAAAAGAAATTCATATCCAAAGAGATATCTGCCTCCCTGGTTTATTGCAGTACTATTCACAATAACCAAGCTATGGAATCTACCTAAGTGTCCATCAACAGATGATTGGATAAAGAAAATGTGATATATATGCATAATGGAATTCTTTTTTTTTTTGAGTTGGAGTCTCACTCTGTCACCCAGCCTGGAGTGTAGTGGTCGCTCCCGGCCACCGCAGCCTCAACCTGCTGGGCTCCGGTGATCCTTCCGCCTCAGCCTTCCAAGTAGCTGGAACTACAAGCGTGCGCTACCACGCCCGGCTAATTTTTGACTTATTGTAGAGATGCGGTCTCGCCAAGTTGCCCAGGCGGGTCTCGAACCCTCAGGCTCAGGCAATCCACTCCCCTCAGTCTCCCAAAGCGCTGGGATTACAGGCTGAGCCACCGAGCCCGGCTTTGCATAATGGAATATTATTCAGTCAAAAAAGAAGGAAATTCTTTCATTTGCAACTATGTAGATGAACCTAGAGAATATTATGTCAAGTGAAATAAGTCAGGCACAGAAAGACACATACTACATGAGTTCATTTACACATGAAATAAAAAAATTGAACTCATAGAAATAGAGAGTAGAATGTTGGTTACCGGAAGCTTGGAATGGGGTAAGGGAGGGAATGGGAAGCTCTTGGTCAAAGGGTACAAAGTTTCAGATAGACAAGAGGACTACATTTTGAGCTCTATCATACAGCAGGATGACTATTGTCAATAATAATGTATTATATATTTCAAACTAAGAGAGTAAATTTCAAATGTCTCACCACAAAAAAATGACAAATAAGGGAGATGATAGATATGTTAATTAGCTTGATTTAATCATTCTACTTTGTATACATAGATCATCACATTATACCCCATAAATTATACAATTATAATTTGTCACTTAAAAATATTAATAAAGCATAGTTTTAAAAAAATACTGTTTAATTAAAAATGTTCCATAAGTCCAGAGTTACTAATCATTGCCTTCCTCATTGATTTGCTTTTGCACTTTGCCCCAATGTTTAATTTAGTCCATTGAGACCTGCAAATTATCCCCCAGCTGCTATAAGACAAGGAACTATTTGATCCTTTTCAATCCAACTGGAGAAATGCACACTGAATAAAGTCTATATAAAGGGCTTCACTCAGCTAAGTATTTGATACATTTATTCCCTGAGTGTCTTGAGTGACCTTTCTCCAGCAGCTGATCACATTAGCTTGATTTAAAATGAAATGTATTCTTTCTAAAGTTGGCACAAAAATCTAAGGGATGATATTTGCTCTCTTTTTTTAATAGTTTTTCTGTATTTGTTTTTCAATTCTCTTCAAAGAACATATATTGCTATTATATGTAGGAAAAAGTGATGTTCAAAAAGAAAAGGCTTTAAAGTTGATTCTATTTTAGACCAACCATATAGCATTGGTACTTTCACAACCCTTACTAAGTAGTAGACTCTATTATAAGAAATGTGTATATATTATCCCCTCAACAACTCTACGAGGTAGGTACTATTATTATTCCTTTTTGAGGAAATAGAGACACAAAGATTAAGGAAACTACCCAAAGTCACACTGCTGGTAAGTGAGAGAGCTGGAATTTGAACCCAAGCACTTTGGTTTTCAAGTTCATGTTTTTAACTAATGTTTCAGAGGGAAAAAAATGAATGTGAGTCACAGCAATGATCGTCTAGTATAGCTCTGTGGGTCCAATTGAGAGAAAATTATTGGTTCATTAGACTATGGGGTCCTGAAGGCAAGAACTATAAGAACTATATCTCATCAATCTGTGTTTCTGTTAGTTTTTGCTGCATAAGCAAGAGCTATGCTTGCATCACATTTGCTATTGACCCATTGACCAAAGCAAACCTCATGGCTAGGCCCAGAGTCATTGTGCTAGGGAACTACCCAAAGGCATGGATACAAACAGGTAAATAATGTGTGACCATTTATGCAATCTACCAATATCTCCATAACCAAACACAGAACCTAGCAAAGAGTAGACACAAAATAAATGCTTATTGAACAAAATGCTATCTCCCCTTCATGAAAAACCAAGATCAAACTAGCTATCTCTTTCCTCTCTGCACTAAGAACAACACATCAAGCAGACGGAAGAGGCTGACTGATCCCTCCTCACAGAGGAATTCTTCACCCTGGGTAATGGAGCCCATCACTTGAAAGTCATCTCAGAATCGTGGTCTTCTCAGCTCCTGGCATGAGGGGTACGTTCTTACTGGTGGCTGCTTCCCTAGTGCTCTTAGAATCCCAAAACTTGCTCTTATCAATGGTTCTACCAAGCTCCCAAGGGATCTCCCCCATGATGCTCCTGCAGCTCCTGCTAGGTCCAAGTGACACTTCTGTGGACTAGCTCAAATTAGTAGCCCTGCTCACCTTCTAGTATCTTCTTAAGGCTATGTAGTCCTTTGAAGGATCTTGTTTGAGGCCTTCTACAACTGCACCAGCAGAATCAGTTGTATGTGCTTTAGGTCATTGGTTTTCAACAGAGGGTGATATTTTTCCCCAGTGTACATTTGGCAGTGTCTGGAGACATTTTTTGATGTCACGACTTGGTGGAAGGTACTAGCATCTAGTGGGTTGATGCCAAGGATGCTGCTAAACAGCCTACATTGCACTGGACAACCCTCCTCCCCATGGCAGAAAATTATCCTGTCCAAAATGTTAATAGTGTCACAGTTGAGAAGCCCCAATCTAGACTCAGTGTGAGCCCTTATTTGTCCTAACGATGATTCTACAAGCCTACCCAAAAGTCATATAGATAGGTCACCCCCTCTGGGATGAGTCAATCTTTAGGAAACAACCTTAAATTCTCAATGTGCAACTTAAATCTCAGAAATAGTTCCTGGAGTTTCCCACAATTCCCCATGTTAAACAGATAAACTAAAGTCTAAATGGGAGCTTGTTTACATGCAAGATGACATTTTTGTCTCTTCCTATTATCTATGCTCAATCCTGCTGATTCTGAGAGCAATTTTCTCAGGAAAGAGAAGTACTTAAAAGTTTTTTATCATAAGCCAATTAGTAGCCCCAGGAAATAAAAATGGCTTCCAATGGAGAACTGCATTATGGAACTTCTGTGTGAACCATTGGAAACCTTTGATAAAATGCATATTAGTTGCAGGGAATAAGTGACAGGCATCTAGTTTTAACAAAATAACATTTGTTCCATAGAGGAAGAGAATTTCTTAATGTCAGAGAGAACACCAAGAGCAGAGGGAATGAAAGCTGTGCAGACATTGATTGCTATGGCACTCCCATGTACCAAAGAGACAGGATATGAAAGCCTTCACTGTAGGCTTTTAGCAATGCTAATTAGAGGAGAGTGGATGACATTTCCCTAGCATGAAAGATAAACTAAAATTTGCCCAGGAATTTTACTTCTGAAATCTTCTCAGAAGAATCCAGCAGTAAAGGTGCTTTTTATTAACCCTGGACTTTATTTCTTACCTGCTCACTTTTTTATGCTCCTTTATGCTAGTAGCTAGGAACATCCTCCTTACTCATTACTTTGAGTTCCTCATGCAAGAATGAGATAGGAGGTTGAGAAGGAAATGAAGGGTTCATGGCTCCTGCTGCTCTTTGCTTTACTTTGATACCTTTTCTCCACTTCTTACCAGGCCTTAAGGCTTCTGAACACCCTCACTCTTCCTGCACTTTATCTCTTCTCTTCTTCTTCCTGTTTTCTTCTGGGAATATTATATTCTGTCCCTGGGAGGACAGATGGGGAATGGCGAGAACCTCAGGCATGGTATGGAGATATGATCAGCCTTGAGGGAAAAGGTACATCTCACTCCTTCCATAATCCTCATGGTTTGCTGTGTGGATCAAAATAGAATTTGTAGCAAAAGGCCCTCTGCTCTGGTCATTCACCTGATGCAAGGCCAGTTCTGGGATTTGAAATATCTACCCAAGGAAGAGCCAAGAGTTTGTCCCCAGCTCCTTGTGTTATGAACCCAGCTTCCTATGTGGCCTCCATCCCTTAGCATCCTCTATGCTGGCTGCTACCTGTGACAGGTTAGACTTCTCCAAGGCTTTCCAGACTTTGCCCAAGTGAGCCAAGAAGCAGCAGTCAAGTAGCACCCAGGATCAGGCCTTAGGGGAGGAGTTTCTCAAGAAAACTTCCCCATTTGGTTCCTCATTGGGATTTCATCACTACTGATTCTTTTTTTTCTTTTTTTTTTTTTGAGTTGGAGTCTCTCTTTCACACAGGCTGGAGTGCAGTGGCACACTCACGGCCATCCCAGCATCGCCCTGCTAGGCTCCAGCCATCCTTCCGCCTTAGCCTTCCAAGTAGCTGGAACTACAGGCACGCGCTACCACGCCCAACTAATTTTTGATTGATTGTAAAGCTGAGGTCTCACCAAGTTGCCCAGGCAGGTCTCGAACCCGTGGGCTCAGGCAAT
This sequence comes from Carlito syrichta, assembly GCF_000164805.1. Lineage (NCBI taxonomy): Eukaryota > Metazoa > Chordata > Mammalia > Primates > Tarsiidae > Carlito > Carlito syrichta. The sequence continues at coordinate 65,407 of NW_007247030.1, read as the reverse complement.
CCACTCACCTCAATCTCCGAAGGCGTGGGATTACAGGCTGAGCCACCGAGCCCGGCTATCACTACTAGTTCTTATTCCAGAGGCTTCTTACTTCAGAGGAGAGACTTCAAGGAACAGTGAAGCTGGGATCCCTGTTCAGGCTGGGACCCACCTATGGCTGAATTTCATTAACTTCTGGGTTATCACAATAAGGTCAGAATTCCCGTGTCGAACAGTAGCTATGGGATGGAAAAGATAAAGACAGCTGATGTGTTCAGACAAAAGGGTGACCTGAATGTATGTGGAAAGCAACATGAGCTTTGGAGTCATAAAAAGCTCATTATTAAATGCTTATTCTGTATTAGACATGGCACTAAGCATTTTATAAGCATTTTCTCACAGGCTAGTTGTGGGACCTTGGGCAAGGTGGTTAACTTCTGTTTCTGTTTCCTTGACTAGGTAGAAATATTTACCTTGCAGAGTTGTTTTGAGGATTAGTTGAAACAATATATGAAAAGTACCTGACACATGGCAGGTATCTTACTCAGCTCAGGCTGCCATAAAAAAAAAATATCATAGACTGGGTGGCTTCAACAACAGAATTTATTTTTTTCTCACAGTTCTGGAGGCTAGAAGTCCAAGATCAAGGTGGCATTTGATTCAGTTCCTGGTGAGGGTTCTCTTCTTGGGTTACCACCACCTTTTCACTGTGTCATCACATGTCCTCCCACCAGTGTGTGCTAAGAGATTTCTCTCCCCCATTTCTTATAAGGGCATTAATTCCATCATGAGGACCCTACCCTCATGACCTCATCTAACCCTAATTACTACCCAAAGGTCCCATCTCCAAATATCATCACCTTGCGTGTTAGGACTTTAACATGAATTTTGGGGGACAACAGAAGACAGTAGGCAAATGGTAGCTATTATTACTATTATAATTATTATTAATAAAACAGGCATAAGTTACTTCTGGATACTCAGGAAATAGCTACAATAGCATGGCTTTGTCTACATCAAAGGAACACCCACTCACCTGAATTGGTATCGGCAGAAACTAAAGCATCAGTTCCTTGGTGACCCTTCACAGGCTCCCCATGCTATATCAGCAGTGCTGAGTTATATCTCCTTGCTATATCTTGAGGTCTCTGATGAACAGTTTCTCCATCACTGATTGGGCACCATTGATCTGGGCGGGCTGCCGCTGTGCCTACTAACTGTGATACTTTCCACCATTCTCTAAAGTGCTACACTCCTTCAAGCGCTGCTCTCTTCCAGTTCTGAAACTTGCCATCCTGGTCCTTATTCCTTATCCCCAGGATCCATAGCACCCAAGAATCAATATTCTTCCCTCTTTAAATTTCCAAGCAGATGCCTCCGCCCCCTCCCTTTCTTTGATAGTTCAATCCAATTATGGGTTATCGTCAGGGCAGTCTTCACACCGCCCTCTCCCAGTAAATTCGTCTTTTTCTGTCCTGAGAAAAATGAGAAGTATGCTTATTTCTGCCCCGATGAATCTCAGCTTCAAGTGAATAAGTCAAAAGTTAATTTCTCAGTCATCTTCTACATGATTTTCAAAAGAATATTTGCTGGTGGAGAGATAAGATGTTGTAAAATATTAAGAAATTTAGTTAAAGGGAAATACACATCCTCATTTATTTTCATGGAATGTGGAATATGGTTTTTCATAAGATACAGACTCTTTTCGATTCTGAGAGGCCATCTAATTCTTTATTCCCAGGTAAAATACTAAGTTTTCCTTCTCACTGTCAGTTACATCCTGTACCCTGCCATGCACAGCAGAATGTCCAGTGAAAAGAACATCAAGAAGTTCAGGAGATCTGGGCTCTGGACCAAATTTACTCACTATTTGGGGTTTCAGCTCCCCTACCCCTAAGGCTTTTCCCACACTTAACCGTCTGTATTGCTTTAAGAAACAAGATCCTGAACTCCAAAGTGGTTACAACATTCATCTAAATAGAGCATTCTGTTCTAGATTTGAGCCCTCTTTCCAAATGTCCACTGTAGTTCAAAGAGCAGTGAGAACCATCGCTAACCATGAAGTCCAGCAAACACCAATAGAACTCCAACAGAATTCTTGATGAGCTCAAGTATTTCAGAATTCCTTGAACACTTGTTGGTTTTGTGCCTTTAACCAAATATGTGTGTGTGTGTGTGTGTGTGTGTGTGTGTGTGTGTGTGTGCGTGCGCACGCGCGCGCGCGTAGGCTCCTCTTGTTTGCCACTGCTTTCTTAGGCATGAGTCTTACCACCATTGAACCACCAAAAAAGGGGGTAAAATTTCAACACAGGTAGATTGAAGTTTGCCTTCTTGGAACCAAATATCACCTCCTGTTTTATCACCCAGACATAACATATAATCTTTGGGCTGAAAAAATGAAAATGGGATACAAAAGTAAAGGCTGTGTCATTGAAATAAGACTTATACATTCAGATCCAATGTATAGAGTAGAAGACAGAATTTGGCATAAACCCTCTACTACCACTCCTACATTGTGCAAGAACCTGGGAAGCAGAAGTGTGGTACTTCAGGCTCCTGGTTTTTTGTTTCTGGAAAATGGGGATTAAACTGTGGGCCTCAAAGGGAAGTTGTAAAAATAAAAATACATCTGAATCAGAAGTCTTGACTATCTAGCCTGTGTCCCGCCATACTGGGCCAAGAGGAAGCAGAAGGGCAAGAAGTTCCTGTGTTCACCCTCACAGATGACAGCCTCTGCCCTCTTACCACCAACAGGACTAAGCAATCTTTTCAGATACCGTAAAGAATCCATTTGCAGTTGGGCACAGTGGCTCACACCTGTAATCCCAGAACTTTGGGAGGTAGAGGCAAGAGGATTGTTTGAGTCCAAAGGTTCAAGACCAGCCTGGGCAACTTGGCAAGACTTCATCTCTACAATAAATCAAAAAATTAGCCAGGCATGGTGGCACCCGCTTGTGGTTCCAGCTACTTGGAAGGCTGAGTTGGAGGGATTACCTGAGCGTTCGATGTCAAGGTTGCAGTGCCTGCGAGGTGTCATTGCACTCCAGTGTGGGCAACAGAGTAAGACTCTGACTCAAAAAAAAAAAAAGAATCCATTTGCACCAAAGGATTAGTAAAAATCTACTGATTATCTCCTGAGAAGATGAATAAAGAATTTATATTGCACAGCACACAACATGTGTCTCAAAAAATATCCTATAAACACCTCTCCCCAAGTGTTTCTCTGAGTCATGCCATTTCCCAGCTCATCTTCTTCTTCCAGCTCAGACACTACTACCTACCCTACCTATGTGGAAGATTTTTGCACTGATCTGGCTTCTTGCTCAGTCCTGTGTAGCCCCACCCAATAGTGAGATCATAAGCTTCTTGAAGTTAGCGATCATGTCTTATACTTAAGTAGCAGAATAAAAAGCATCTTTACAAAAATCCTTCATTCTCTTGATAACAGCAGGCTAGGGTGGGCAGGTGTGGAGAGGCAGAGGTGCTCCAAATGGCTTATCCCCAGCTAAATGGTGTTTCCATGCCTAAGGAATATTACTTCTTGGGTAGGAGTACATGAGACTGGAGAAAAAGCCAGAACAAGACTAAAATCTTCCACAGAAAAAAGAAGAGGACTAGAGGATGGGGAGGATCCTGGAGAGGTAAGTAGTGTCCGGGCTGGAGTTGGGGAATTGAATGGCTAAGACGAAAGTCTTGAGAAGAGACAATTATAGAGATTGTTTTTAGTGTGTTATACAATACACTCAAGGCCCTGGCATGCAGTGCAGATTTTACACACAATGGGAAGCAGTCGGATTGAGGCAATTGCCCAGAATGTGAATGGACAGCAGGGAGGAGTCTGAAATAAGGTGTTACTTGTTTATAATTTCTTTTAAAACGTGACTGGACAACAATTCATAAATGTCTCCCACACTGGAATGACTCTCATTCTCCTCTAAATATCCTGTTCATCTTTCAAAGCTCAGATCAATTTCCAGCCCCTCCAGGAAAACTCCTCAAGCCTTTTGGCCACACAGTGGCACTTCCTCTGTCTCAACTTATTTGTATTGTTGTACTACCCTCGTTGGGTTCTTCGTCTCCTGCCATCCATCCAATATACAGTCATGCATTGCTTAACTATGGAAGTACATTCTGAGAAATTCATCATTAGGTGATTTTGTTGTTATGTAAACACCATAGAGTATACTTACACAAACCTGGATGGTATAGCCAATCACACACCTAGGCTGTATAGTATGGCCTATTGCGTCTATGCAACAAACCCGTACAGCACGTTACTATACTGAATACTGTAGGCAACTGTAGCACAGTTGGAAGTATATCTGTATATAAACATAGCTGAACATAGAAAAGGTACAGTACAAATACCACATCATAATCTTTTGGGACTGCAGATGTATATACAGTCCGTCGTTGACAGAAACAACATTATGAGGCACATGGCTGTATTATTATCAAAATAATCCCTAGCCACAATTTTCAACACATCATACTTCTACTCAAAAAAAAATTTTTTGACTGGCTCCTCTGCCAACAGGATTTCAAAAATTGAAGGAAACAAGTCACTGATGATCATGACAAATGTATTCTGCAGATAATGACTCTCTCTCCTATTTAAGTACCTTTTCAGAGCTTGAGTGAATGTGCTAAGCTGTCAAACGTCATGCCTTTTTTATACTCTTTCACAATTTATGACCCTGGGCCTGCTTGTCTACATGCCAATTCAATGCAGCCTCCAAAAATCCAGGGCCATAGTGGTCAAAACTTAAGGTTATATATTCGTGTTTTTCAAAGCCCAGTATAGACCAACAACAAAGAGCTACTCACTATATCAAGCTCAGAAGTATGTGTTAGTAAAAAGATTCTAGACTTCCTTTGGAAGGAATTGTTATGTAACTTCCATTGCTGGACTGTTGTAACTCCCATTTAAATATTCCCAAACCTGTTAACCCAGTCTAGTCACACTCTCCCTACCACAGGGTTTTCCTGAAAATTTATCCTAACATTGGGTGAATATTCAAAGGTGGTAAGATGTGGTGCCTCATGCCTATAATCCCAGCACTTTGGGAGGCCAAGGCAGGAGGATTGCTTGAGCCCAGGAGTTTGCAACCAACCTGAGCAACATAGTGAGACCTTGTCTCTACAAAAAATAAAATTGAAAAAATCAGTTAGGTGTGGTGGCATCTGTCTGTAGTTCTAGCTACTTGGGAGTCTGAGTCAGGAGGATGGCCTGAGCCCAGGAGGTCGAGGCTGTGGTGAGCTGTGATTATGCCACTGCTCTCCAGCCTGGGCAACAAAGTGAGACCTCAACTCAAAAAAAAAAAAAAGAATTTTCAAAGGGGCTAGAACCAAAATTACAATGGATTAAGGCAGTATTTTCAACCCTAGCTGCACATCAGAATCTCCAATGCCCCCTTTGGGCCAATCGGTTCTGGAACTCTAAGGGCGAACCTGGGCATCAGCATTCAGGTTCCAAAGTGCTGCTAGGAATGAAAATGATTGTGTTAAAAGGGTTGCGCTTGCTATCTAAGTAGAAAGGGGGCATACCCAGGCCAGCTGCAAAAACTTTGCAAGTCATGGAAGCACACCAGTTCCTGAAAGGGCTAGCAAGAGCAAGAAAGGATGCCAGCTTCAGAGAAGACACCACACCAAAGACTGAGGAAGGGATACAGCCAGGAGGACAAGACATCTGCACCCGCAAGAAGAAAGACATCCTGACCATACATGCTACCTCTTGGAAAAACCAACCATGTTTCTACAGTGAGGTAAACACACAGAAATATTTCGGATATTAAGAGAATTGCATAGTAGCAAGGGAAATTGGCTAAACTTTCCTGCAACACTACTTTGCTTCTAGAGAACAATTTATATGGTCTGTAATTCTGCAGGGAAGCCCTGTTGTCCTCTGATTTAAATTAAACTATTATTAAATTACTTCTTCTCAATTGATGTTGAAAACAGAAAAGACTTTGCTGAATGGCCATGTCTTAACACTGATTTTTACACCAACCACTCCTGAGTCTGGAGCTAGGTTCCCAGCCTGCATTTTCAGGGAGATTCTGGGCAAACACCAATGAACAAGCACAGCCTTAAACGGTGAAATTGAAGCTGTCAGGCTTGCTTTAGCTCAATACTCTAGGTGACATTAGGCAGAAGACCAAAGATGACTCAGCTCTGGTAATTAAAGACCAATGCATTCTTCAAATAATGGTATATTTTAAACCTGTTATGGTAACGTTCACATTTTGTAATATTTAAATAGTTTTTCCATCATCCAGATATTTCTAAAACTTGAATGCAGTTGTTGACAAAGTACAACAGAGCCTTTAGACCTTCTTGAGGGATGTGGATCCTTAAATTGACAAATGCTACACAAATTATAATTTCTTCCATAGTATACAATAAAAAGCAACTGGGGAGTGTAAGTTAGCCCAATGGGCTCCATGTCTAAGAGAGAAAAGCAAAATCGTGTGGCCCTCATCATCTCTAAAACTCGGGGTCCCAAGACCCTCAATCTCTTATTTCTGTCACGTTCCCTTCCACACACACACTCACCATGCTAGCCTGTCCTCTCCCCTCAGTCTGAGGTCCATCCTGGAGCACAGCCTGCCTTCCATGTTGTCCCTGGTTCTCTCACCCTCAGATTTAACTCCATTCTCCCAAAATAATGAAATTCCTCTATTTTGCCCATCTTAGGAGATCGGCATTGGGCATTTGAATTAGGGGTTTGCCATTCTTCTTGGGGACACTTTGTCACCTCTACTCTCTCACAATGTTCATTCTCTTGCCCACCAGCTACAGAGCAGACAATAGAAGTTCATATATGTGCTTCACTGTGGTCAGTGAAAGAAAACAGAGGGTCCTTCCTCCTCACAGCTTCCCTATCACCTCAACCCATTACTAGAGTATGATTGTGACAAAGAGTTTTAAAAAGTGCTTTATTGTAGCATTATTCACAATAGCAAAAACATGGAACCAACCGTGCTGCCCATCGAAAGAGGACTGGATTTTAAAAATGTGGTACATATACACGATGGAATATTACACAGTCATAAAGAAGGACAAAATTATAAACTTTGCAGCAACTTGGATAGACTTAAAGTGTATAATACTGAGTGATCTATTGCAGAAACAAAGAACTGAGTATTACATGTTTTCACTCATAACCGGACCTTGAACAACTATCATAATGTTATAAGAAAGGAATTGGCAGTAGTGGGAAACTGCCAGGGGACAGGGACACACCTCATCAACAAGGGTACCTGCATAATGAACATTTGTATACCTAACACTGAATTGTACCCCACATATTTAAAATTTTTTTAAAAATTTTTTGAATGCACACAAACAAAACAGGACACCTTGTTCCATGTATCAACTGACCAGCCCAAGACTCCAAAGACACATAATTCAAATTCTTAAGGCCCCAAATACTAGGTTGCCAGCTAGCATTGTGTGAAATATATAGGGTGGCACTATACATAAAACGAGTCCCAGAAACTCAAAGCAGGAGACAAGACCTTCTGCCTCTGTTGACGTTGTCATGCAAGAGATGGACAATTTGTCCACAGCTTTATTCACTTTTGTAAACTTCTGACATTGTTACCTTGAAAAATGAGTGGTGACATTGGGGGAGTTCAAAGACAAGGAAGGAAGGTATTTTCCTAAACTCAGAGAACCTCAGCTGAAGGTTCTTAATGGATTTTTGTGGTTCACAATGACCTCAAATAAGTAGTTAATCAACCTACAATCCCTGCCTTCTGAAGAAGCCCATTCTATTCTCCAACTGTTTTAATAATCAGATACATGGATATATATCTCTAGATTGTAAGCTCCACAAGGGCATGGATCTTAGCCCAGGTTGTTCACTGATAGGTCTCAAGGGCCTAAATAGTACCCAGCACAGAGTAGTCGCTCAAAAAATATTTCTCAAATGAATAAGTGCCTCCTGGGGGCTCCCCACAATGATTCTATTTCTATTCTGGAAAATTTCAAAGGAATCTGTTTTTCTTCACTATGACAGACCAACAAATATTTTAAGACAACTATCATGTTTACTCCTCTCCAAACCCCAATATAAGTTGTTTTTTTTCCTCCGAGTTTAACACCCCCGATTTATTCAACCTTTTCTTATAGGATGGATTTTCAGACATTCTAACAAAGATTTATTGGATGCTTGTTATATAGTCACTACAGAGGAGGGGTGAGACCATCAAAGAATTCTAGGTAATATCTATTCCATTTATCAGCACCCAGTTCTGTCATCCACCACGTTGTCCTAATTTGTCCACCAGGACAGTTATGAAAGACTTTGACAAGTGGCTAGCAGAAACCCAGATGAATAACGTTTACTATTTTGCCCTAATAGAGCTGTCTGGCTACCTTGTCCAAAAGGAGAAGGAGGAAGAGGAAGAGAAGGAAAGAAGGAAGAGAGGGAGGAAGGGAGGAAGAGAGAAAAGGAGGGGATAGGTGGGAAGTTCCAAATGTTTTTTTTTTTTAAACAATAGGTCGGGTGCAGTTTAAGCCTATAATCCCAGCACTTTCAGAGGTGGAGGTGAGAGAATTGCCTGAGTCCAGGGGTTTGAGACTAGCCTGGGCAACTTGGTGAGACCTTGTCTCTATAATAAATAAAAAAATAAGCCAGATGTGGTAGCACGCATCTATAGTTCCAGCTACTTGGAAGGCTGAGGCAGAAGGATTGCCTGAGCCCAGCTGGTCGAGGCTGCAGTGGCCATGAGCGTGCCACTGCACTCCAGCCTGGGCAACAGAGTAAGACTCCAACTCAAAAATAAAATAAAATAAAAGAAACAATGGTGACTTGGTTTTTCAAAAGAGAAAGGCCATGAATTATGAATTTCCCAAACTACAGACTGATGAATTTGATATTGGTTCTAGGCCAGAGGTCAGCAAACGTTTTTTCTGGCATGCCATATAGCAACTATTAGAGGCTTTTCAGGGAAAAGAAATGAAGGTTAACCTGGCACTACTTCATGCAGTAGTTCTCAACCTTGGCTTTACATGGGAATTACTTAAGGATCCTCTAGAAAAGATAAATTCCTGAGGCACCACCCAGGGATTCAGATTTCACTGGTCTGGGAGATGAGTTGGATGGTAGAATTTTTCAAGGTTCCCCTAAGTGGTTCCAATGTGTAGCCAAGGCTGAGGACCACTGCATGAAAACTTCTGGGGATAAGCACATCTCTATCTCTCTCTCTCCTTTTTTTTTTTTTGAGTCAAAGTCTCACTCTGTCGCCCAGGCTAGAGTGCAGTGGTACATTTATGGTCACCACAGCTTTGACCTGCTGGACTCAGGTGATCCTTCCTCTTCAGCCTTCCAAGTAGCTGGAACCACATGTGCGTGCCACAATACCTGGCTAATTTTTTGATTTATTGTAGAGACAAGGTCTTGCCAAGTTGCCCAGGCTGGTCTCGAACCCCTGAGCTCAGGCAATCCTCTTGCTTCTGCCTCCCAAAGTGCTGGGATTATAGGCATCAGCCACCATGCCCAGCTTAACACATGTCTTTATTTAATAATCTTTTTTCTTCTAAGCCTATTCTAGAATATTACATATGACCCTCCATTCATTTTTGAAAATCAAGTTCAGCTGGCACACAGCCATGACCACTCACATACATGTTGTCAATGGCTGCTCTTCTGCAGCAGCATGGAGTAGTCACAGTGAAGACCATGTGGCCTGAAAGCCTCGAATAGCTACCCTCTGGCCCTTTAGAGAAAAAGTTTGCTTACCTCGGGCTTAGAATTGATATCAAATCTATCAGTCTATTGTTTGGGGGAATTCATGGTTTTTCTCTTAAAGAACCAAGGCATCATTGGTTGTTTATGTTTGTTGTTTATTCTTAATATTTGGACCTTCCCATCTGTTATTCTCCAGAGCCCTGTCCCACTCCCCATGATTACTTAGAAAACCTGGCAATATTTTCACAATATCACCTATCACAACACTGAGAAGGAAAAGTAATAGATTTTATTCTGATTCTTGAATGTATGTAATAGAAAACCTTTTATGGTCTCCTACAATGGCAGTTAATAATTGTCATATACATGAGATTATTAACCAGAATGAGTGTGTGCTCTACAAATGTTTACATATTTCTCATCTGGGCAGTCCATATAATGTGTACTGCCAATCTTCCTTCTCTACTCTCTGAAACAGCAAGCTTTGAACATTCGAGTTTATAATATATAACATGTAACATTTGTTATATAATGTCCACTATTTAATATATACTGAATGCATATAACAGGCAATATATGTCTGTGAAGCAGATATTTGTTGCTGTCACATTAGTTCTTGGACATTTTGGGATTTCACTCTGTAGGTGTTTCTAAAGCTTATTATAAATGATCCATGGAAAATGAGCCCCAAAATAAACCTGGGTTTCGCTGAACTTTTAGGCAGGAAGAATGTATGGGAAGACATCTGTAAGAAAGTCCACCCCCACCCGCCTTTACCTAGATTGTTCCCACATTGCATAATAAATTGAATTTCTGAGATCAGTCAATATGATCTGCTGGCAACATAGAAGATGCACATGGATTCTATGTGACCAGAGCATTTATAATTAAGTGTAATTCATATGCATGCACTTTCATTCCAGATGAATTAGAATTAGTAATAATTTCTTTATCACCTGCACAGTGCATGTGCGCTTTTTCAGAGACTCGTTTTTCATAGAATGCTGATAAGCCCTAGAAATTCCACAGCTGAAGAAACTGCATCAGAGCATAGACCTGATTCTATCATGGACTTGCTCCAGTTCTAATGGCTTGCAGGTTCAGAGGACACAGTGCTAAGCCAGACCGCTGGCAGCCCTCAGATAGTAGGTGTGTTATCATGCCTCCCACATGAGAATCACTCTCTTTTCAGTCAATAACCCTGTGAGGAAAATGGAATCATTAACTGGAATAGTAAAATCTGAGAAGGTATCAATGCATTTACTGTGTGAAATGTTTTCACCATCAGAAAGTCCTTTGATTGAGGAGAAGAAAATTGCTGAGAATTTACAATCCTAAATGATCTTCAGAGCTACTCCTAAGCCTTTCATTAGCTTGATTTAAATCACAAATAATGAATGACTGTACAGTGTACCCCAACATGACATATATACAATTTATTAATTTTTTTTAAGTCAGAGTCTCACTCTGTCTCCAGGCTAGAGTACAGTGCTATTCTCATGGCCACTGCAGCTTCGACTTGCTGGGCTCAGGTAATCCTTTCACCTCAGCCTTCCAAGTAGCTGGAACTATAGGTGTGCACCACCACATTCGACTAATTTTTTGGTTTATTGTAGAAACAAGGTCTCACCAAGTTGCCCAGGCTGGTCTCGAACCCCTGAGCTTAAGCAATCCTCTCACCTCCACCTCCCAAAGTGCTGGGATTACAGGTATGAGCCACCATGCCCAGCTCATTAATGTAGAAGATATAGGAATTCGTTTTGATTACCTTAAAATCACAAATATTCAAAATATCCAATGGCTCATGTGTCTGATCTTGGAGCAGCTAAAAAAGCTCCTCTCCGTCCTGCCTCAGCTGAACTCCCATCTCATTACAGTGATGTCTGGCCCTGCTTCCTGGTTCCTCAATTTGTGACAGCCCACATCATTGTCGCTTTCTGAAAATCCACTTCAAACAATCACAAGAGGCTATTGATGTACTTTTAGTTTTTTGTGATTAAAGTCTTTTTAAAAAGAATCTATCCATAATGGGTCTGTGATATTATTCTCTCAGCCAGAATATTTAATTAGCCAGAAGACCCCATTTTTACAGATAGTATAACAAAGTTTCGTACATCAAGTCACAGAAAAGTAATAATCGTTTGGATTCCACCCCTGAACAAGAAAGATTATACTCTGTTCTTTTCCACGATCAGAATGTGCCATATCCCAACTAACAGTGGAAGAGGAGGGATTTGACCCCAGCCCATCACCACATCTCAGGCAGAAGTAGAATTTGACTTCAACCCACCTGGCTCCAAAGCCCATGTTGTCTGCACCTCACAATAATGTTTCAGATTGTGTTTTAAATGTACTAATGCTGCCTGCTAATTAAAATAAGACTGGGATAAATCTTTTAATATGACAGTTAATCAACTAATACTCTCTTTGATCAAATCCAAAGTTAAGCAGAGTCACCATATGACCCAGCAAGTACACTTTTAGGTAGATATCCGACAGATATGAAAATATATATCCACAAGTGTACCTGATCTCAAACCAGGCGAAGTGGGGACCAAAGGGAGGCTCAAACTTTACCTGTACGATGACTACTTATCTACCTAATCCTGAATTGTACCCAACATCTTTAAAATAAATAAATATTGTTTTTTAAATATGTCCACACTAAAACTTATACATAAGTGTTCATGGTAGCATTATTCACAATAACCACAAAGCAGAAACAACCCAGATAGCTATGAACTGATGAACAGATAAATAAAATATGGGATTTCCATACACTGGAATATTATTATTCAGCCATAAACATAAAATTCTGACACATCCTATAAGATAGACGAAACTTGAAAATACACTAAGTGAAAGATGCCTGACACAAAAAACCACAACATATGACTACATTTCTATGAACTGTCCAGAAAAGGTAAATATCTAGAAATAAAGGGAATTCATGGTTGTCAGGAGTTGGGGGGGGGCTCAGAAGATGGGGAATGGAGAGTACCTGCTAATGGGTAGAGGGTTTCTTTTTGGGGGTGATGAAAATCTTCCAGATTACATTGTGGTGATAGTTGTACAACTTTGTGAATATACTGGAAAGCACTGAATTGTAAACTTCGAAAGGGTAAATTTTATGGTATGTGAGTTATATCTCAAGTTTTCAAAAGAAAGAAAAAAAGAAAAGAGAGCAAGCCCACCTGAGGTCTAAGGAAGAATAACTAAGGAAGAAACAAATTTGTAATGAAGTAGAGGGAGAGGTCTTCCCAAGTCTAGAATTTGGCCTTCACTGGAGAGGGTTATGGTTATAGCCCAGTGGGTGGCAGAGAAGTTCACCAGGTTGTCCTGGAGTTGCCCTGGACCAGAGCTAGTCTGTGTGCTGAGAACCATGGCCAGGGGCTGTGAACCACAACTGACGATCTGGAAAACCTTCCTCCTGCCCCCACGAAAGGCCAGCAGGCCAAGACTGGTGGGAAGAAAACTACCCTCTGAAATACCAATGAAATTTGATTAAAAGTTTCCCTTGGAGGATGCTGTTAAATTTGCTGGGAAGTATGGCTGAACTCTCCAGAAAGCCACAGGGTGTCATCTGCAGGAGGTGCTGCTGAACTCATGGGGAGGCCAGCTGGGACAAAAAGGTTGCTTATGAGGGTGCTGCTGAAACTGGCAGGGGTGAGCCTCACTGGATGTCCACTATGCCCAACCCAGTGCCGCTGGAGCAAGGAGAAATAAACAATAGGAAGAGAAACCCCTTCCTCCTCTGGAGTCAGCCCAGCAGCCTCTACCAATGAAGCTTAGCATCATGCCAGTGGACAAGGGAGAAGCATGCCAGCATTACAATCTGGGCAGCAAAGGGTGGATTTAGAACTGTGGGGCAAAAGATTGATATTAACAACTGTTCTTTCAAATAAGAAAAGAGTTTGTGTTCAAATAATTTGGGAAAACTCTACTTAACACACCACCCTCATAGTACACATTATCAGCCATGCTAAGATGTCCTATGGGAACAAATCATTCGACTCTGCTAAACATAGCATTTTCAAAACTCACTTGATCATGGAACTCTGTTCCTCCTGATAATCAATACCCCATAGAATACTCTCTGGGCTGCTCCGAGCATGGTGTGGCAAGACTGGCACGCAATAACCAGAGTAGGAGAGAAGCCACGGTGGTTGGAGAGCAGCTTGTGCGCCTTCGCTGAATCACATGGAGCCCTTCTGCTATTTAAGGGATTCCTCTGAAACAGAATGCACACAAATGGAGTCATCTGGCCGGGCTCCCTGGTGGCATTCCCTCATTTTATTTACTGCACACAAACCATAAGCTCTGCAGACACAGTGGAAATACAGTTTATTTAGGTAACTAAAAATATCCCCCAAATGGCATTTGGCCATTGCTACATTTCCCAACTTCTCTTGCCTGCTCAGGTCCGGCTCTAAATTACCCCTTTGCTGATACAATGCAAAAGGACAGAACTTTAAAACCAGAATTGATAGTATTGGGGTGAGGGTCCTTGGCTTGCCATAATCCTGCCTGGCCACTCATTCCATTTTCCCTTTTGAGATTCCTAAGGGAATTAGAAACAAAAAATAAAATAAGAATCCAAACAGTGTTTTATTATCTCCCCACTGAAAGGGGCAGAATGCAGCTATGAAAGGCATGAGCACAGGTGGGCTATATGGGGAGAGAGCCCCTACCTCATTCAGTCATGGTTTCCAAACCCAGTTCATCCTATTTCTGGGCAACTAATCTCCAGATCTAACTGCTCATGTACAAAATAGCACATTTATATTACCAGTTGTAGCAGGGTTTTTAGTAGCTAAGGAATGGAAACAACCTAAGTGTCCAACAAAAGGGGACTCATGGAATAAGCCATGGTGCTGTTCCAGCCTAACAAGCTGACTGCTCTCTCCCTTGGGGTCAAACAGAGACAAGAGGCTGGGAGAACTGGGTACTTAATCTGATATCATGGAATCAGGGAGCAAGTTGGTATATTTGCTCCAAAATTGTGCTCCTATACTGTAAAACATACTTAGAACTTATACTCCATAGCCCCTTACCCACGGGTGTGGTTAAATTCATTATCTCCTAATCCCCTCACTGATCCCCAAGGCTGAATTGGCAAGGCTTATGGGCAATTTTGGCATGACCAATATCTCTTAATCATGTTGACATTTTATAGTAACTTTTGAGATTTACAGCCTCATGGACTTTAGATTTTATAGTTCCTTAAGGGAGGGAATGGAAGTTACAACCGTCAAAGGAGATAGACACCTTGATACATTTACATAAACAACTTTGAATTAAACATGAGAAATGTAAGAAACCTCCATTCCCTGAACCTTGGCCTATAACAGTACATCATGCACAGGAAAACTATTCAGCTGTACAAAAAGAATGAGGAAGGGTTCTATCTTCTAATACACAGGGAATTCCAGGAAATACTGTATGGTGGAAAAAAGCAAGGTGAACAGCAGTGTATATCATACGCACTCATGTGTAAGAAGGGGGCAAATAAGGAATGTGTTCATATTTGCTTGCATATGGCAAGATTTTTTTTTTTGAGTTGGAGTCTCACTCTGTCACCCAGACTGGAGTGCGGTGGCTGCTC
>NW_007247030.1:25313-49654 GCF_000164805.1 Carlito syrichta | reverse complement strand
AAAGAAAGAAAGAAAGAAAGAAAGAAAGAAAGAAAGAAAGAAAGAAAGAAAGAAAGAAAGAAAGAAAGAGTCTGCAATTTGCTGGATATGTGGTCCTGGCCAGGTAATCTAGCTTCTGAATCTCAGGCTCCTACATATGTAAAATGTCAGCAGCGATATGTATCTTGCAGAGTTGTTGTGAGTGTCCAATGTAATATGTCAGTGAAAATGTTCTGCAAAGGTGAATTCCATATTGAACTCATCCCCACGTCTGTACCCATATTTTGTTAATTGGAGATAAAGGGATGCAGGAAAATTTGCCCCAAAACATGGCTTTTTGCCACAAGGTCTCTCTGACCTTCCTGCCTACACTTAGTTACATATAAGCCACCTCCCCTCCCTGTAATTCATTATCTATGTAGAAAATAAGAGCAAGATAAGACTACAGTAAGCAGACCTTCTTACAAGTATAATGCCTGTCTCTCAAGCTCATTTAAATTCCAAAGAGAGCTAATTGCAAGTAATTCTCTGTTGTATTTATCCATTAATTCCCCCAACCACATGTTGTCCCTCAATGGAATTCCTCTTCTTTCCCCTCCCATAACCTGTTTTACCAGAAGACAAGCCTCCCATTCTTCCTCTAATCTCTAGATAGTATTTAAGTCTCTGTCATTCATTGGGAAGGTGAGTCTTCATTCTGAAGGCTCCCACATATGCACGTTAAATAAAATATGTATGCCTTTTCTACTGCTAATCAAACTTGCCTCATGCCAGTAATTTTCTGTCAGTGAACATGGCCCCCATAGAGGTGATTATCAAGGGCAATGAAGTACAGAGAGGCTCACACCATTTTCTTTCAACGTATATATTTTGAAGGTTATGTGTATGCCTCTCTAAATCAGGTTCCTTTATCAACAAATGATAAATTAAAGCAGTGTCTTTCTGTAGTTAAAAATGTGTATTTCTGGAGCCGGGCTCGGTGGCTCAGCCTGTAATCCCGCGCCTTTGGGAGGCTGAGGTGAGTGGATTGCCTGAACCCGCAGGTTCGAGACCCGCCTGGGCAGCGAGACCTCATCTCTACAATAAAA
The DNA here is from genome assembly GCF_000164805.1 of Carlito syrichta. Classification (NCBI taxonomy): domain Eukaryota; kingdom Metazoa; phylum Chordata; class Mammalia; order Primates; family Tarsiidae; genus Carlito; species Carlito syrichta. Next base: position 48,587 of record NW_007247030.1, on the reverse strand, counting down.
ATAAAAAGAAAAATCAGCTGGGCATGGTAGCATATGCCTGTAATTCCGGCTACTTGGAAGGCTGAGGCGGAAGGATCGCCGGAGCCCAGCAGGTCGAGGCCGCGGTGGCCAGGAGCGGCCACTGCACTCCAGTCTGGGCGACAGAGTGAGATTCCAGCTCAAAAAAAAAAAAAAATGTGTATTTCCAAAACATACACCCCCCATTCACACGATCCTTTCCATTAACATTATATTTAATCTTTTCAGTGTGCTCTGATGTCCTAAACCCTAAGAAATTATTGGTATTTTGATATAATAATAATAATTATTATTTGTTAGGTTAAAGAGTTCAGTGGGACCTCAAAAGTGTTAGGTTAAAATCCAAACAGAAGCTCCAAAATGGATCAGACTCATCGGGGGCGTGTGGTGTGCAATCTGGTACCTCACAAAGGATGAATTGCACAGAAGTTAGACTAGAAAATACAGTTTAGGCCAGGCTTGGTGACTCAGCCTGTAATCCCGTGCCTTTGGGAGGCTGAAGTGAGTGGATTGCCTGAGCCCATGGGTTCGAGACCCGCCTGGGCAATTTGGCGAGACCTCATCTCTACAATAAATCAAAAATTAGCCTGGCGTGGTGGCACATGCCTGTAATTCCGGCTACTCGGAAGGCTGAGGCGGAAGGATCGCCGGAGCCCAGCAGGTCGAGGCTGCAGTGGCCGGGAGCGGCCACTGCACGCCAGTCTGGGCTACGGAGTGAAACTCCAACTCAAAAAGAAAATACAGCTTATTTAGAAAGGTAAATTAGAAAGAGAAGGAGAGGAGATTCGCCTCCCCAAGGCAGGGGAGGGGGCCAAAGCCAGGAAACTATTCAAAGAACACATGGCCTTGCCAGTACTTGATAAAACAATGGTGACTGCTGTTTGAAGTTTAATGCCTTTTAAACCTTCTCTTTAATGGAGGTAGGTCTGTAAGGTGATTGGGTGGTGGTCTGCTTTATGTCATCACAGAGGGGACAGGTAAGCACAGGTACTGACTTCAGGTGATGGATGGCAGGCAGATAGGTGGGCTAGTCACATGATTGCTGTCATGGTGATGGGGTTGGTGTCTAGAAAGTCATAAAGGGCTGATTAGGTTAACTTGTTTACAAAACAAGCTGGGGAGGGGGTTGTAAAACAATTATCAAGAGCTACCTCTAAGAAACCAGTTTTGTCCTTGACTAATGATTAGAGGATAAATCAAAGTGAAGTGCTAGAAAAACATGACAAAGCTAAGCAATGTTAAAATGGCTGCTCATTGGATATTTTGACTCCGTCTTATGCCCTTTCATTATTAACAAGGACTCAAATGTATAAAATATTTATTTTAAACAAAATACTTATATTTTCATATATTCCAAATAGAAAACTACTATTATAAGGAAGTACACACTATACTTGTGTCTTATGGCACTGCTCAACTGTTGGAAAAGAATTGATAAATTTGTCAAGTAGGGGAACAAATCAGTCAGAAGATGAAGTATATTTGACCATTTCAGGCCCCTCTCCCCTCAAGAAAAGGGAGGGGGCCAGGCTCAGTAGCTCCCGCCTATAATCCCAGTACTTTGGGAGGCCGAGGTGAGAGGATTGACTGAGTCCACAGGTTCAAGACCAGCCTGGGCAACTTAGCGAGACCTCGTCTCTACAATAAATCAAAAATTTAGCCAGGTTTGGTGACGCATGTCTGTAGTTCCAGCTACTTAGAAGGCTGAGGCGGAAGAATCACCTGAGCCCAGCAGGTTGAGGCTGTGGTGGCTGTGAACATGCCACTACACTCCAGCCTGGGCAACAGACTGAGACTCCTACTCAAAAAAAAAAGAAAGGAGGGGGGAAAGGGCGGGTAGGGTGAACACAGCTACATAATATGACGAACTAAAAGTTACCAAATGTGGTAGAGTTTCCATCTTCCTCTTTCCTGTTAACTCCCAGTGAAGTCTGTTATGGTCGGAGTAATGCTCCCCTGCTCACCCTTGATACTGATAAATGAAAGGAGCAGGGAACTGGTAAAAAGAAGTTTATTTCTGAGTTCGAATCCAGGGAGCAGAGCCGGACTCGAAGTCTTTCTAAAATAGTTCTGCTCACCCTTCAGGCCACTTTTATAGTCCAGAGTTGTTGGTGCCTATACATTAGTCACGTGACCAGCAGAGCATTGTATAGGACTTAAGTTACAGCTGCATTTTACATTTAGATAGTGACATTTAGAGTAAAGGAAGTTTACAAGGCCTAAGACATCATGTATTGCAAAAGTTATGCAAATCATAAGACATATGATTACATTGATGCCATATTGTTTAACCCTATGATTGTTAAAGGGAGTAAGTAGGGATTTACATCTTTAGGCATAGTCTGCAGGGAAGTCAAGGATTCGCTGAAGCTACTTACTGGGAGTGCATAGAACACAAGGGGACTCTCAGTAATGTGCTCAGGAATGTGCAGGCGCTCTTGAACCCCTTGCCATGCCCTTCTCTAGAGGTTGTGGCAATATGGATAGACATTAGCAGGTCTCTGTATCATTATCACATTTAACTCATGATGTAAGAAAGGTTCTCCCCGACTTAAGCAAACTGTTCTATGAATTTCATATCAATCTAAAAAGTGCATTGAAACATTTTTATAATCTTATTTGAATACTAAATGTAATTAGTATCAAGCACATGCTTTGATGACTATTATCTGTTAAAAATGGCAGTCTTGGAACAAGATTTCATGGTAATTTTTTTTTAAATGTCCACAATGCCTTTGTTAGTTTGGTGTTTTGGTTTTGGTTTTGAGACAGCATCTCACTCTGTCAACCAGGCTGGAGTGCAGTAGCACAATCATAGCTCACTGTAGCCTTGAACTCCTGGGTTCAGGCAATCCTCTTGCCTCAGCCTCCCAAGTGGCTGGGACTACAGGCACATGCTACCATGTCTGATTAATTTTTTTTTTTTTAGAGACAGTGTCTTGCTATGTTGCCCAGGCTGATCTCAAGTTCCTGGCCTCAAGCAATTCTCCTGTTTCAGCTTCTCGAAGCGCTGGGATTACAGGTGTGAGCCACCATGCCCAGCCACCATAACCAGGAGCACAAAGTCTTTGATATGCCTCCCTTCAAGAGGTAAAAAACTAACTCTACTCTTAAGTGTGGCCTGACTTGGTGACTTATCTCTAACAAATGAAATATTGCAGAAGTGACTATGTGTGCAACTTTAGAGATTAGGTCATTAAAATGTACTGTGGCTTCCATCTTGGTCACTGCATCTCTAGCCCTCTCTTAGATCACTTCTGACATATCATGAGCTGGCCCATGGAGAGGAGTACACAGTGAGGAACTGAGGGAGGCCTCTGGCCAATAGCCATGAGGATCTAAGGCCTCCTCACAGGAGCCATGTGAGTACCCATCTTGGAAGCAAATTCTCCAGCCCCAGTCAAACCTTCAGATAACTGCAGCTCCAGTCGACAATTCAGCTCCAACTTTGTAAGAGACCCTGAGCCAAACCATTCCAAGATTCCTAACTCAGAAACTATGAAATAATAAATTTTTGTTGTTATAAGCCACTAAATTTAGGGATAATTTATTACACAACAATAGATAGCTAATGCAGATTCTCTCTTTTTTTTCAGTAAGATTTGCACTCTGTCACCTAGGCTGAGTGCAGTGGCATGCTCATAGCCACTGCAGCCTTTACCTGCTGTGCTCAGGTGATCCTTCCACCTCAGTCTTCCAAGTAGCTGGAACCACAGGCATGTGCCATCGTGCCCTGCTAATTTATTTTTATTCATTGCTGAGACAAGGTCTCGCCAAGTTACCCAGGTTGGTCTTGAACCCTTGGACTCAGGCAATCCTCTCACCTCAGCCTCCCAAAATGCTGGGATTACAGGTGTTAGCCACTACTCCTGGCATACAGATTCTCAAAATGTAATTCTGAGTAAATGATTTTGAACTGCATTTCCATCCAATTTCCCCACCCAAAAAATAAAAAAACCTTGAATAAAATTTTCTGGTTATGGTATCTGGTGAAACCATAATTAAGATCTTCAAATTCTATCATATCACAACTATATTTCTTGCATTTATTTCCTCATTCATTCATTCAACAAACATTATCAAAGACTTACACAGTGCCAAGAAGTATTCTAGACCCTGGGATAGAGCAGCAAGCAAGATAGACCAAAATCTCTGCCCTCATGGGATTTACATGCTAGTAAAGGAGAAATAAACAATGATACATAGTATGCTAGGTAGTAATAAGAGCTAAGGAGCTTAAACAAAGCACCGACTCAGATCAATCAAATTTCATTTCTGGCTCTTTACAGAGTCCAGGGCAGTTTCTCCTTCCATTCCATGGTTCCACCTTCCCAGGGTCTCATAGTCCTCTGAAGATGGTCAGTAAATGAGGAAAGTAAGGAAGGACAAGGCATGCCTGCTTCTCAGTCACCTCCAACCAAAAGTGACACACATCACTTCCACTCATAAGCCATGGCAATGAAATGTTGTGTGCCCCACTGCCATGCAAAGCAATTTGAGAACTGTAACCCCAACTATTACTTTATGCTAGAAAGGGGAGCAAGATATTTGGTAGGCAGTAATTTTTCTCGACTACAATCTCATGGATCTATTCCAGCTTGGTCTGTTCTACCAGGTGGGTCAGACTCAAGCCCAGGCACAGTCATGCCAAGGGGAACAAATATCTCCCATCTTGCTATCACAAATCTCATCACAAAAATTTCAATTCTTTTTCTGAGTCATTTCCTTGATTTTTATTTAGCACCTCGGGCCAAAAATGCTGTCACCTGTAGGGGCAACATTTGGAGTTTTCAATCCTTAGAGAAGCTTCTCTGATTTCATTTTTCATTCCCCGAGATAAGAAATAACCAGCTTACCTGGTAACTCAATGAGGTTTAATGGGGGAACAGAAGAGAGGCCTAGTGGGCATGTGCTGATTACCACTCACAGTTTTGCTAAGGGTGAGTGGATGGGTTCTCCATCACAAACTTTAAATTACTCCAGGAATCGTCTTAACTACTTATCCACAGCCACTCTCCCAAGTCAAGGGAACACTTTGCAAATGCATATTAGCTGCACACAGTCCTTCTGCAAGAGAAAAGAGCAGGCCCCAGTTAATTGTACAAGCAGTTAAATGTCAGGAATAATCACTGAGCAGCTCATCAAAGCAAGTCAGGAAAGAGGAGTCTATTTAAAAGCTAAATGGGGTTCTGAAAGACAGACCCTGAAAAGAGCGATTTCCGGACTCGTTTTATTTTAATGCAAAGATCCACTCTTTCCTCTCTCTCTATGACTATTTTATACAAATTGCATGACATCAATCCCTTGGGAAATACAGGTGTAAGCCACATTTCCATTTCCTAGGATTGAAAGTACCTTCGGAGGGGCTGAATTGGAATTTAACATCTTCTTTAAACATTCATATGCTCTGGAGGCAATAGATACAAATGCAAAGACACATTGCCTTGGTTGACAGTTTCAGAGTCTATAACATCAACCTGTAACCTTATATGCTAAAGAAATCTGTTTGCCCAAAAAAGTTTGGCAACTTCCCCTTGCAAAGGCAAATCATCAGCATAGTTCTATAAAAGTGAATGAATTCATTTGTTAAACTACAAGGGGAAAAAAACACCCTGGGTTTTTATTAGTGATCACATCTGTTCCAATTCTGTCTTTAAAACTGAATGTGTAAAGTGTCACTACACAGAGCATCGCAGTCCTTTAACTCAGGAAAATGTAAAAATACATGCTGGTCTTGGTGTATCTATGACACTAGAATTGAACACTGCAAGGATAATCCACTCATCCTAATATGCTCTTTAAAGCCATATAAGAGTTCCTCAGTGGAAATCAGCTTGCAAATTGACCAGGACTATGTTTACCATTTTCTTTAGGATTTTCTTTAGGAGGTTTCAGAACCATCTTTGAAGGCAGGTGAAGGGCTGCTATATAACTAAATACCAAATACTTGGTGACTTTAAACAACAGATATGTATTCTCTCCCAGTTCTGGAGGCTGGAAGTCAGAAATCAAGGTGTTGGCAGAGTCATACTCCCTCCAAACTCTGTTGGGGAGATTCTTCCTTACCTCTTCCTGTTTCTGGTAGCCCCAAGCATTCCTTGGCTTGTGGCAGCATCACTCTTGCCTATCTTCATTTTCTCCCTGTGTGGCATGTTTCTCTTCTTATAAAGACACTGGCCACGTTTGATTAGGGATCACCCTAGTGACCCATCTTAACTCGATTACACCCACAAAGACCCTATTTCCAAAAGAGGTCACAGGCAGCAAGGCTTAGAACTTCAATCTCTCTTTTGGGGGGACCCAATTCAACCCATAATAGAGAATAACCCAGAGAAGGAGTTAAAAACATAATTGCAAAGATTATAAAGCCCACAAAGCTACTATGACAGCTTTACAAAGTAAAATTTGCAGAGCCTGGGTAGCATGTGCCTGTGGTTCCATCTACTTCAAAGGCTGAAGCAGAAGCATCACCTGAGACCAGCAGGTGGAGTCTGCAGTGGCCATGAGCATGCCACTAAACTCCTGGGCGACAGAGTGAGACTCCCCCTACTCAAAAAAAAAAAAACAGGATCAAGCATACAAATGGAGGCCCACAGACTGAGTCTAAAGATACAGAACTTAGTCGGGCTCAGTGTCTCACTCTGTAATCCCTCACCTTTGGGAGGCTGAGGTGAGTGGATTGCCTGAGCCCGCAGGTTCGAGACCCACCTGGGCAGCGAGATCTCATCTCTACAATAAAATCAAAAAATCAGCCGGGCGTGGTAGCACATGCCTGTAATTCCGGCTACTTGGAAGGCTGAGGCGGAAGGATCGCCGGAGCCCAGCAGGTCGAGGCTGCGGTGGCCGGGAGTGGCCACTGCACTGGGCGACAGAGTGAGACTCCAACTCAAAAATAAATAAATAAATAAATAAAAAATAAATAAAGATACAGAACTTACAAACCAAACTACACCAATAGCTCAACAGCTTGGCACATGGTCCCCCTCAACACCCCACAGCCCACGAACCACCGTTCCCTTTGATAAGCTTTAAAAATCTAGGCTTAGCCCAGGTCAGCCCTATCTTCCATTCATCTAAATGCCAGAGTGGATCTCATGGGACAGGGCACAATGGAAACCAGACTCACATCTAAGACACTTAAGCAGTGTCTGGGTGACTCAATCTGTCTCAAATCGACCCAAGTCAAGTTCCCTGAACAGCTGGGAAGACATATAACAGGCTCAAGATTTCCAGGTAGTTCTAAGCATTTTCCAAAACTAACCATCCAAGCAGAGGGAGGAGGAAAGGCAGCTAGTTGGGGCACCCCATTTGTATAATCATCCACATTGAGTGATTTAAATCAGTCAACTTTAAACAAAAGCGGCAACTCTTCCTCTGGTTTCCTGGGGCAGAGGCAGTGTCTCCCTTCCCCCACTCCCCAACACACACAAGCACACATTAACAAGGTCTCAGCCTAGAACTCTCTGGCCTGGGGAGTCTGGGAGTGCATCTCTCTCCCATAATTCCCAGTAACTTAATCAGTTATCACCCTTTTTTTTTTTTTTTTTTTGAGTTGGAGTCTCACTCTGTCGCCTGGAGTGCAGCAGCATGCTCAACGGCCACCACAGCCTCAACCTGCTGGGCTCAGGTGATCCTTCATCTCAGTCTTTCAAGTAGCTTTAACTACAGGCAAGCACCACCATGCCCGGCTAATTTTTATTTATTTATTGTAGAGATGAGGGCTCACCAAGTTGCCCAGGCTGGCCTTGAACCTATGAACTCAGGAAATCCCCTCACCTAGGCCTCCCAAAGTGCTGGGATTATAGGCGTGAGCCACCATGCTCGGCCCATTATCACACTTTTAAAAGTATTTTAAAACTTAAAAAACTCATCATATTTATAAAAGATTTCAATTTTGTTTTGATTTGTTTGTTTTGAGTTGGAGTCTCTGTCGCCCAGACTGCAATGCAGTGGCACGCTCCCAGCCACCGCAACCTCGACTTGTTGGGCTCCAGCGATCCTTCTGCCTCAGCCTTCCGAGTAGCTGGAACTACAGGCACGCGCTACCACGCCCGGCTGATTTTTTGATTTATTGTAGAGATGAGGTCTCGCCAAGTTGCCCAGGTGGGTCTTGAACCCGCGGGCTCAGGCAATCCACTCACCTTGGCCTCCCAAAGCGCTGGGATTACAGGCTGAGCCACTGAGCCCGGCCAAAAACATTTTAAATTTTATGAATTAAAAAAAATTCCAAAAGTCCTTGCCTTTCATGATTGTGGTGTATGAGATCTCCTAAGGTGTAGGACTCAGGCATGAACCCTCAGTGTCCAGGTTTGATGGCAGCATTGCTGCTTAGTTGTGATAAAACTGTTCTAAAGAAGAAAATATCTTTCTTTTGTAAACCCCAAACGGATGTACAATTTTCTCAGTGCCCTAACTTTGAGCAATTCAGTCCCAAATCATCTCACCACTAGGAGGCGGAATGGATACTGCAAGTCTAAGCCTACCAACTGAACTGTCCGGGGCCAGTCACCCAGTTCTTCAGAGTCCTTGCAAACTAGACACCTGTTTCACTTAATTCTTGGGCAGGGCAACCTAGCTTGAAAGACTTTCGTAGGGGCAGGAAAATTCAGACAGCTCAAAGAAGCTGTGAGGGGTTCTGAGGTCCCAGGCTTGGAATGAAGAGAAACCAGATTAAACCCTACTCTACCTCCTTTCCTCACTTAGCCATGTGAACTTGGGCAAGGCATGTATACCTTCTGAGCCTCAATTTTCTCATCTGCAAAATGGTAATAATAAATTGTAATATCTCTCCAGCATACTTCATACAAGGTTGCTCTCAGTATCAGATGTGCAAATGTAAACTGGAAATCTGAAGTTTGTTAGATAAAAGGAACAATTGCTACTGCTCTTTCACCATCCACTGGGTTTGTTGGGTCACAACATCTTGTAGCTGTCACTAAGGAGTGATAAGTTCCTCTAAGGAGTTAGGATCTTAGAATGGCTCAGCCTCCAGGCCTAAAAAATTCAGGCTTAGATAATGATGATGATGATGATATTATAATAATATAATCAATATTTTCTGTAAATACTAAAAGAATACTATCAAACAAGGACAGGTTCTATTTGATGGAGTGGGTAATGGTTTATGTGATTGATATAAAGGCAGAGGTGCTGGAAAATCCTCAATTTAGCATACTACCTCTCCTATGCTGATGTCTATCATTTATCAGAGAGGTTTTTTTTCCTCCTTTGGGTTAAGCATTGCCCCCTCCCCATATCCCACTTTTTTTTTTTTTTTTGAGTTGGAGTCTCACTCTGTCGCCCAGGCTGCACTGCAGTGGCACGCTCACAGTCACCGCATCCTCGACCTGCTGGGCTCAGGCAATCCCTCCGCCTCAGCCTTCCAAGTAGCTGGAACCACAGGCATGTGCCACCACACCCAGCTAATTTTTTGATTTATTGTAGAGACAAGGTCTCACCAAGTTGCCCAGGCTGGTCTCAAACCCCTGAGCTCAGTCAATCCTCTGGCCTGATTACAGGCCTGAGCCACCATCCCCAGCCCCATGTCCCATTTTAAAAGCCAATAACATTGAAAAGAATAACATGTAAATTTACTAACATGTTCGTACAAATGTGTTTATCAAACAGCGTTTTTTCCAGACAGGAGGTTACAAGCCCAAAGACCCCTGGACCCAGGGGTGGAAGTTGTGAGAGAAGAAATGAGTTAGGGAGCAGAAAGCTCGATGGGGAGCTGGTCAAAAACTAGACCAAAGAAAAACCAAAAATCCCCTCAAAGGTAATTTCTACGAACTTCATATTCCCAGTCTCACAACCTGGCACAGTCGCAAGACAAATTTTGTACAGATAGATGATAGATAGATAGATAGATAGATAGACAGATAGACAGATAGGCATAGATAAAGGTGTGTGTGTGTGTGTGTGTGTGTGTGTGTGTGTGTGTGTGTGTGTGTGTGTAGCATACATATTAAGGGACAAATGAAAAATGTGATGCAAATAGGTAGCGCCTAAAAAGTAGACATCACAAGTGCGCAATATTGACAAGATTTTCAGACAACTAATCATATCTCACCAAGAAATTTAGATGCCCTCTTAAACCTTAACTGAAAGGAAAGTTTTTCCAGCTATAATAAATTGACAATTTTAAAGCACTCAAAAAGTCCTCCAGCTTTGTTAGTGAAAAGTGAGCTGTCTTTAAGTGCCCCAGGAGGCCATGTCCTTTCTTCTCATCTCAAATTACTCAGGGACAATCAGAAAGAAACTTATCTGCATCTGATTACTTTTCTAAAAAAAAGAAAAAGAAAAAGAAAGGAATGCCTGGGGAGCTTGCCAAGAGTCCTTTACAGAGTAGTTCCTCTTAGACATGAAACACGAAGAGAAAGTGACTGTCATTTAACAGACATTAACTTAGACCAGCCACAAATGAAACTTCTGCAGCCCCTAAAAGATATGTGCAGTGTGTAGTGCCAACAGCCATATGATTGGAGTCTATTCTAAACTGATTCCATCAATTCTCCACCTGTACCTATGTCCTCAACTTTTACCATGTGGTATTGCCATTCGTTTCACTAAAGGAGTAATCTATCTCTCCCACCCTTCAGTGTGAGCTCACTCGTGTGCTGTGACCAAAAGATAAGGTTGAGGGCACAGGAGGTCTTGCATGATCCCCATGCTCTCTCATACCTGCGGAATTGCCGTGAGGACATGCTCAGGATAGCTTGCTGGAAAATGAAAGACACGTGGCACAGAGCCTCATCAATGAGCGAAGGCCAGCCTAAATCTATCAACAGCAGCTGACCCTCTAGACAAGAGAGCAAGTCTCCAAAAGATTCTCAAACACATGAGTGTGTCCACCCAAGATCAGCAGAGTCACCCACCTAAGACCCTCGGTTGTGTAAGCAATAGATCTTTGTGTTATATTAAGATTAAAGTTTGAGCCCGGTGCGGTGTCTCACGCCCATAATCCCAACACTTTGGAAGGCAGAGACAAGAGGATTATCTGAGCTCAGAGATTCAAGATCAGCCTGAGCAACATGGTGAGACCTCGTCTCTACAAGAAATCAAAAAATCAGCCGGGCATGGTGGCACATGCCTGTGGTTCCAGCTACTTGGAAGGCTGAGGCGGAAGGATTCCCTGAGTCCCACAGGTCAAGGCTGCAGTGGCCTTGAGCATGCCACTGCACTCTAGCCTGGGCGACAGAGTGAGACTCCAACTCGAAAAAAAAAATGACTAAGGTTTGAGGTTGTTTGTCATCTGGCATTATTGGAGCAATAGATAACTGATACAGAGTCCCAGCTTTTTTACTCCACTCTTGTCTTAGGAATATTCAGAAAGTCAAAGACAGCTTCATAATACCTGACCACTCAATAGTTTTATGGGGCAATCAACCAATTCACTTCTCATAGCATCTTCTCTTTGTCCCTGAAAGGATGCGATTGTTGGTATCTCTGTAGATAACATCCCGTGGCCTTTTTCAATAGTAGACCAGCTCTGACCATGTGCATGAATCATGAAGATGCCAAGATAAATGAGGAAAGTATATGCCTGTTAAAGATATTTGGTGATGGTAATTATGGTTTCATTTATGTTAAAAAAAAAAACGATAATAAAATATGTACATATGCACAGAAAAGGACCTCAAATGTGACATACTGAGACCCCAAAAAGGTTTTCTCCTAGGAGGCTAGGTGGGATTTCGGGTTAATGTTCTTCTTTTGCTTGTGTATAATATCTGATTTTCCTGAAATGAGCATGAATTTCTTTCATAGTTTTAAAAAGAAAGAAACAAAAACCATGAAAGAAGCAATAAAACTTTAAGAGAAAAAAAAGATCAAATATTCAAAGTTATTTTCAGGAGTAGAGCTGGGTATTCAGGTTATAATTATTTGTAGTTTATTTGGAGTCAAATATACAGAATCATTGAATGAAAATTAATTAGCTGAAATTTACAAAGCAGAAATCAAGGTGATAGTCTGGAAAATAGACAAAATTGCTTGCAGACATAAAAATAGTTGCCAGGTGCATCCAAATTAGCAATGCTTGAAAAAACAGGGACTGTTTGTAAATATTTTTCAATAAATTGATGCCTAGAGCAAGGATCAGCAAGCTTTTTCTGCAAAGGGCCTGATAGTAAATATTTGAAGCTTTACAAGGCAGACTGTCTCTGTTGCTGTAGCTACTCACTCCACTCTATCATTGTAGCACAAAAGTAGCCATAGACAATATGTGAATAAATGGACATGAACGTATTCCAATAAAACCTTTTTACAAAAACAAGTGGAAGGCCAGATTTGGCCCACAGCCACGTTTGCCTACCTCTAACCTAGACAAATTGCTACCATAGCAATAATAGCTAATGATTATATTGGCGAGGATTTACTTATATAATTGTGATGTGGTGTCCCTTCTACCCAGTAGGCCCTGCCTACTTTTGCCTGCTGTCAAAATCCTTTTTCTTCTTTTTGTCCCAGCCTCCTCTTCCAAAAAGCCTGAGACTGGTTACCTTAGAAGGGTGTTCTAATCACCTATTTACTCATCCTTTTTCTTCATCAGGCTAAAAGCACTTAAGCACAAGGCTATATCTTTTTTATTTTTTCTTGAGTCAGAGTCTCACTCTATCACCCAGGCTGGAGTGCAGTGGAACACTCACAGCCACCACAGCCTCGACCTGCTGGGCTCAGGGGATCCTTCCGCTTCAGCTTTTCAAGTAGCTGGAACTATAGATGAGCGCCACCACACCCGGCTAAATTTTTTATTTATTGTAGAGACGAGGTCTCACCATGTTGCTCAGGCTGGTCTCAAACCCCTGGACTCAGGCAAGCCTCTCTCCTCTGACTCCCAAAGTGCTGGGATTACAAGCATGAGCCACCACGACTGGCAGATTATATCTTAATCACTTTTATATACCCAGAGCTTTATGGAGAACCTGGACCATAGTAAATGCTCAGTACATGAATGTGAGGTGAATAATTTAAGAAAATGCAATCACTTCAAGAGAACAAGTCACAGGTTAGGAGAAAATATTTGCAAATCTGATGAATTATTATCTAAAATAGACAAATAATTCTTTTTTTTTTTTTTAAATTGGAGTCTCACTCCATCACCCAGGCTGGAGTGCAGTGGCACACTCACGGCCAACCCAGGGCGACCTGCTGGGCTCAGGCAGTCCTTCCACTTCAGCCTTCAAAGTAGCCGGAACTACAGGCACGTACTACTGCACCAGGCTAATTTTATTTTTTTTATTTGTTGTAGAGATAAGGTCTCACCAAGGTGCCCAGGTTGTTCTCAAACCCGTGGGCTCGGGCAGTCCCCTTACCTTGGCCTCCCAAAGTGCTGGGATTACAAACTTGAGCCGCCACCTCCAGTGACAAAGAATTCTTTTTTTTTTTAGATTAGAAAATATAATTTATTTAGAAAGTAAATGAAAGAGAGAGAGAGAGGGGAGATTCACCTCCCCGAGGTAAGGGAGGGGGTCAAAGCTTAAGAAAACATGGCCTGGCGATAGCTCAAAGAGCACATGGCCACACCATAGCTCAGCAAGGCGATGGCAGACAAAGAATTCTTAAAATTCAACCATATGGAAATGAACAACCCAAGCTGCCGGGGGAGGGGGAGGGCACACCTCATCAACAAGGGTACTTGCAAAATGAACATTTGTATAACTAACCCTGAATTTTACCCCACATCTTTAAAATAAAAATAATAAAATTTTAAAAAATAATAAAATAAAAATGGGCAAAAGACCTGAACAAACACTTCACCAAGGAAGATATACAGATGGCAAATGAGCATATGAAAAAATGTTCCACATCATCTGTCATCAGAAAAATGCAAATTAAAACAACAATGAGTTACTGCTACATACCCATTAGGATGGCAAAAATCCAAACCACTGACAATACTAAATGCTGACAAGGATGTGGAACAACAAGACCTCTTATTTATTGCTGGTATGAATGCAAAGTGACACAGTCACCTTGGGAGACAATTTGGTGACTTCTTGCAAAAATAAATATACAATCCAGCAATCATGCTCCTTAATATTTATTCAAATGAGTCGAAAACTTATGTCCACATAAAAAGCTGTACACAGCCGGGCTCGGTGGCTCAGCCTGTAATCCCGCGCTTTGAGAGGCTGAGGTGAGTGGATTGCCTGAGGCCGCGGGTTCGAGACCCGCCTGGGCAACTTGGTGAGACCTCATCTCCACAATAAATCAAAAAATTAGCCAGGTGTGGTAGCGCACACCTGTAGTTCCAGCTACTTGGAAGGCTGAGGCGGAAGGATCGCCGGAGCCCAGCAGGTCGAGGCTGCAGTGGCCGGGAGCGGCCACTGCACTCCAGTCTGGGCGACAGAGTGAGACTCCAACTCAAAAAAAAAAAAAGAAAAAAAACTGCACACATATGCCTATAGCAGCTTTATTCATAATTGCCAAAACTTAGAAGCAACCAAGATGTCCTTCAGTAGGTGAATGATAGACAAACTGTGCTCTATACAGACAATGGAGTTATTCACACTAAAATGAGCTATTAAGCCATGAAAAGACAGGAAAGAATCTTAAGGGCATATTGCTAAGTGAAAGAAACCAATCTGAAAAGGCTACATATCGTATGACTTTAACTATATGACATTTTGGAAAAGGCAAAACTATGGAGATAGTTAAAAGATCAGTGGTTGGGACCAGGCACAGTGGCTCATGCCTATAATCCCAGCACTTTGGGAGGCCAAGGTGAGATGATTGCCTGAGCCCACAGGTTCAAGACCAGCCTGGGAAACTTGGCGAGACCTCATTTCACAATAAATCAAAAAGTTAGCTGGGCATGGTGGTGTGTGCCTGTAGTTCCAGCTACTTGGAAAGCTGAGGCAGAAGGATCGCTGGAGCCCAGCATGTCGAGGCTGCGACGGCTGTGAACATGCCACTGCACTCTAGCCCGGGTAACTGAGAGAGACTCCAACTCAAAAAAAAAAAAAAAAAAAAAAATCAGTGGTTGCCAGAGGTTGGAGAGAGGGAGGGGTGAATAGCAGATCACAGAGGTTTTTAAGATATCTGAAATGAAAGTCATCACTGTAATCCCTTTTCAGCCACTTTTAAACACTTTTGGACTAAAATGTTTCAATCAATAACTTAAGGAAATATATATACATATATTTAAAGTATTAGAAATGACAATGCCAGCTGGGCATGGTGGCTCAAGCCTGTAATCCCAGCACTTTGGGAGGCCGAGGCGAGTGGATTGCCTGAGTCTTCTGGTTCAAGACCAGCCTCGGCAACATGATGAGACCTCGTCTCTACAATAAATCAAAAAAATTAGCCAGGCATGGTAGCACATGCCTGCAGTTCAGGCTACTTGGAAGGCTGAGGCAGAAGGATAGCCAGAGCCCAGCGGGTTGATGCTGGGGTGGCTGTGAGTGTCACTCCAGCCTGGGTGATGGAGTGAGATGCTAACTCAAAAAAAACAAAAAAGAAAAGAAAAGAGATGACAATGCCAAAAAGTTCAACTTTTCTTACCCACTTCATTGGTTGTGACTTCTACCTTACAGTAGGCATTCACTAATCAATATTTGTTAATCTTCATAGCATACCCACAATCACAAAAAAAGACACTCCACTGTTTTTCCCAAGTCTGTCTCCAAAGTTCTTTTATTTAAACAGAAGAAGAATTTATTTTCTTTAAAAGAAATAGCAACCAGGCGCGATGGCTCACACCTGTACTCCCAGGTCTTTGGGAGTCAAAGACGAGAGAATTGCCTGAGTCCAGGGGTTCTGGACCAGCCTGGGCAACTTGGTGAGCCCTCATCTCCACAATAAATCAAAAAATTAGCTGTCATGGTGGCATTATGGTGGCGGTGTGGTTCCAGCTACTTGGAAAGCTGAGGCAGAAGGATCGCCTGAGCCCAGCAGGTTAAAGCTGCAGTAACCATGAGTGTGCCAATGTACTCCAGCCTGGGTAACAGAGTGAGACACCTACAAAAAGAAAGACGGAAGGAAGGAAGGAAGGAAGGAAGGAAGGAAGGAAGGAAGGAAGGAAGGAAGGAAGGAAGGAAGGAAGGAAGGAAGGGCAATACTTTATGATCTCACTCATATGTGGAATCTAATAAAGTTGAACCCATAGCCGGGCTCGGTGGCTCAGCCTGTAATCCCGCGCCTTTGGGAGGCTGAGGTGTGTGAATTGCCTGAGCCCGCAGGTTCGAGACTCACCCGGGCAGCGAGACCTCATCTCTACAATAAATAAAAAAATCAGCCGGGCGTGGTGGCGCATGCGTGTAATTCCGGCTACTCGGAAGGCTGAGGCGGAAGGATCGCCGGAGCCCAGCATGTCGAGGCTGCGGTGGCCGGGAGCGGCCACTGCATTCCAGTCTGGGTGACAGAGTGAGACTCCAACTCAAAAAAAAAAAAAAAGTTGAACCCATAGAAGCAGAGAGTAGAAGGGGGGCTACCAAAGGCTTGAGATGAGAGAAATGTTGGTCAAGGGTACAATGTTTTAGCTAAACGGGAGAAATAAATTCAAGAGATCTATTGCATAACATGGCGACTATAGCTAATAACAGTATATGATATACTTGAAAATTGCTGAGAGTAGATTTTTTTGTTTTGAGTTGGAGTCTCACTCTGTTGCCCAGACTGGAGTGCAGTGGCCGCTCCCGGCCACCGCAGCCTCGACATGCTGGGCTCCGGCGATCCTTCCGCCTCAGCCTTCCGAGTAGCCGGAATTACACGCATGCGCCACCACGCCCGGCTGATTTTTTTATTTTTATTGTAGAGATGAGGTCTCGCTGCCCGGGCGGGTCTCGAACCCGCGGGCTCAGGCAATCCACTCACCTCAGCCTCTCAAAGGCACGGGATTACAGGCTGAGCCACCGAGCCTGGCTGAGAGTAGATTTTAAGTGATCTCACCCCAAATATGATAAGTATTTGAGGCAATACATATGTTAATTAGCTCGATTTAGCCATTCCACACAAGATATACATAATTAACATCATGCTGTGCACCATAAACACATAATTATGTGTCCGTTTAAATAAATAGATAAGAAATAGCAGTTTGATTAATCAAAAACGGGGCAGGGGAGTAGATGCAGTCAACCGGCAGCCAAGCTTTGTTTCCAGTTTACTAAACAGTAGAAAAGAATGTGGTTTCCATCCATTCAACAACAGGATGATAAGCTAAGAAAATGTGACAAAATGCAGTTACTTATATCTACTGTTTTCAATCATTTCAAGTGTGTTTGGTACGCTATGTGATTCTTTAAGTATTTGCATTACTCCCAACATTTTTATCCTTATATTGGAAACTTCACAGTTTCTAAAGCATTGATTTCTGGTTTAAGTATACATTTTGCAAATATAGTTTGTCCATATTCACTGGGTATTCACTGGAAAAGAAAAAATGATCCTACATAATCACTTAGGACAGTAACAAAAGAATATGGAAAGATGTTCTTGGGAAAAATTGTCAAAGACTTGGAAATGGCAAAAGATTGCTGAGCATCCTTTCAGTGAAGTGCTGGGTGTTGTCCAGGCAACAGTTCCAGGACTGTCTAATTCCATATGGGTATGGACTTTTGGTTGACTGTATTCCCATATCTTAGGCTATTCTATAACTCTGTAAGGGGAGAAGTTAAATTGTAGAAAATAGTTAGAAATGCAAATAGTTATTATCCATTGAATGCAAATATATTTTGTCTGGAAATATAGTGACTTTTTGCTCTATAATACATTTTTCTGTAGAAAGAATGACCTCAAATATTACATTTTATTGCCATGTAAGGCAGCAATGTTCAATAAAATATAGGTACAATGCAAGCCACATATGTAATTTTACATTTTCTAGTAGCACATTGAAAAGAATAAAAAGGCTGGGTTCGGTAGCTCAGCCTGTAATCCCGTGCCTTTGGGAGGCTGAGGTGAGTGGATTGCCTGAGCCCGTGGGTTCGAGTCCCACCTGGGCAGAGAGATCTCATCTCTACAATAAATCAAAAAATCAGCCGGGCGTGGTAGCACGCGCCTGTAATTCTGGCTACTCAGAAGGCTGAGGCGGAAGGATCGCCAGAGCCCAACAGGTCAAGGCTGCGGTGGCCAGGAGCGGCCACTGCACCCCAGTCTGGGCAACAGAGTGAGACTCCAACTCAGGAAAAAAAAAAAAGAAAAGAATAAAAAGAAGTGAAATTTGTTTTAATGTATTTTATTTAATTCAATATTCCCAAAATATTATCATTTCAACAAGTAATCAACATTAAAATATTGAGATAGTTTATATTCTTGTTTACATATTAAGTCTTCAAAATCCAGAATGTGTTCTACATTTACAGCACGTCTCAATTCATACTAGTCGCAATCCATGTGCTCAATCCATGTGGTTGGTGGCTACCATAGAGAACAGTGCAGCTATAGTTTTTCTTTGTCTGCATAGGTTTGGGTAATTCAACTATTACATCTTTCCATGCAACTACTTGTTGAAACACTTTTGGTGTTGACCCTAGATATTTCTTCAGCACCTACTATGTTCCTGGCACTTCACTACTTACCACGACAGGTATAAAAACCATAATAATGTTCCCTGTCCTCAAAGGCTAAAATGAGTTAAGACATATAATTAAAAAATTATAAAGCAAGGCATCATGTAAATGAATTCTGGAATTGAGTGGATAATAGAAAGCAAAAACTCAATCCAGATAGGCATATTCAAAAGGAAAAGATTTAAGAGTGGGGACAGGAGCCAAGGATGTTTAAGCCTTAAGAAACAGGGTGAACTCCTATTCAACATAGTGCTAGAAGCCCTAGCCAGAGTAATCAGGCAAGAGAAAAAAATAAAGGGTATCCAAATGAGAAAAGAAGAAATCAAACTATCTCTGTATACCAATGATATGATCTTATACCTAGAAAATTCAAAAGACTCCTGGACTTGATAAATGAATTCATGAAAGTCTCGGGATACAAAATCACACACAAATCAGTAGCACTGCTATATACCAGTAGTGACCAAGCTGATAATCAAGTCAATAATTTTATTTACAATAGCTACCTGAAAGCTAAAATACCTAGGAATATATTTAACCAGGAGGTAAAAGATCTCTACAAGGAGAACTACAAAACACTGATGAAAGAAATTGTAGAGGACACAAACAAATGGAAAAACACCCCATGCTCACAGACTGGAAGAATCAACATTATTAAAAATGACCATATTACCCAAAGTTATCTACATATAGCCGGGCTCGGTGGCTCAGCCTGTAATCCCGCGCCTTTGGGAGGCTGAGGTGAGTGGATTGCCTGAGTCTGAGGGTTCGAGACCCGCCTGGGCAGCGAGACCTCATCTCTACAATAAATCAAAAAAAAATTAGCCAGGTGTGGTAGCACGCGCTTGTAGTTCCAGCTACTTGGAAGGCTGAGGCAGAAGGATCGCCAGAGCCCAGCAGGCAGGCTGCGGTGGCCGGGAGCGGCCACAGCACTCCAGTCTGTGTGACAGAGTGAGACTCCAACTCAAAAAAAAAAAAAAAGTTATCTACATATTAAACACAATCCCTATCAAACTACCATGATTAGAAAAAAAAAACCCAAAAAAGAGCCAGAATAAGCAAAACAATCACAAGCAAAAAAAACAAAGCTAGAGGTATTACATTATCTGACTTCAAATTATACTACAAGGTTATAGTAATCAAAACAGCATGATACTGGTACAAGTGCAGACACATGAACTGATGGAACAGAATAGAGAATCCAGAGATAAGCCCAAAAGCCTACAACCAACTGATCTTCAACAAAGCAGACAAAAACACACACTGGAAAAAGGACACAACAAATCATCCTGGGAAAATTGGATAGCTACACACAGAAAAATGGTACTTAATTCCTCTGTCTCACTGTATACAAAAATTACCTCAAGATGGAAGAAAGACAAATGTCAGACCTGAAATCATAAAAATTTTAGAAAAAAACTAGGAAAAACTCTTCTGGACATTGGCCTTAGCAAAGAATTTATTACTAAAAGGCCAAAAGCAAATGCAACAAAAACAAAAATAAACAAGTGGGACTTAAATTGAACTAAAAAGCTTCTGCACAGAAAAAGAAATAATCAACAAATAGGCAACCTACAGAATGAGAGAAAATATTCGCAAACTATATATCCAACAAAGGCCTGATATCCAGATTTTACAAAGAACTCAAATCAAAAATAAAAAAGTAAATAACTATCAAAAATTGAGCAAATGACATGAATAGAGACATATGCAAATAGCCAATAAACATATGAAAAAGTGTTCAACATCACTCATCATCAGGGAAATGAATTTTTTTTTTTTTTTTGAGTTGGAGTCTCACTCTGTTGCCCAGACTGGAGTGCGGTAGCCGCTCCCGGCCACCGCAGCCTCGACCTGCTGGGCTCCGGCGATCCTTCTGCCTCAGCCTTCCAAGTAACTGGAACTACAGGCGTGCACTACCACGCCCGGCTCATTTTTTGATTTATTGTAGAGATGAGGGCTCGCCAAGTTGCCCAGGTTGGTCTTGAACCTCTGGAATCAGGTAACCCTCTCACCTCCACCTCCCAAAGGGCTGTGTTTACAGGCGTGAGCCACTGTGCCCGGCCAGGGAAATGAAAATTAAAATCACAATGAGACACCATCTTATACCAGTCAGAATGGCCATTATTTAAAAAATTAAAAATAGATAGATGTTGGCATGAATGTGGTAAAACGGGAGTGTAAATTAGCTACACACACTGTTGGTGGGAATGTAAATTAGTACAACCTGTATGGAAATCGCTATGGAGATTTCTCTAAGAACTAAAAGCAGATCTATCATTTGATCCAGCAATCCCACTATTTGGTATCTACCCAAAGGAAAAGAGATCACTGTACAAATTACATCTGTACTTGTACGCTTATCACAGCACAATTCACAATTGCAAAGATGTGGAATCAACCAAAATGTCCATCAACCGATCAGTAGATAAAGAAAATGTGGCACATATACACTATCGAATACTATTCAGTCATCAAAAAGAATGAAATGATGCCTTTTGCAGCTACTTGGGTGAAATTGGAGAGCATCATCCTAAGTGGAATAATACAGGAATGGAAAGCCAAATACCACACATTCTTACTTATAAGTGAGAGTTAAACTAAGGCTCTTCAGAAACATCTAGAATGGTATAATGGACATTGGATACTCAGAGGAGGAGGATGGGAGAAGGTAGGGATGAAAAATCACCTATCAGGTGCTCATTAGCACAGGTGAGGGTGGTGGGTACACTTAAACCCCAGACCTCTTCGCCACTATACAATGCATCCATGTGACCAAAAACCATTTGTACCCCCTAAAGCTATTGAAATTTTTTGGGGGGAGGCTTGGTTCACTTTATTTTTCTGTATGAAAACCTTATGTTGTTGCCACTGCTGGAGCCTGGTTCCTCTGCATGGAGACTCTGGTGTGGGTCTTCACGAGATGGTCGGTGAATTCCTGATAAGGAGACCTGGTGAATACCATCTCTTTCCAGAGGTCAGGGGTCAAGTAACTATAAGTCTTAGAGATGGCATCAAAGGTGGCCTTGGCAAAGTTATCCAGGGTGGCAGTGCAGCCCCTGGCTGAGGTGTAGCAGTCATCAATGCCAGCCATCATGAGCAGTTTCTTAGGCATGGGGCCAAGACGATGCCAGTGCCACTGGGGGCCAGGGAAAAGGCGCACCAGGACAGAGCCACAGCGGCCAGTCACCTTGCAAGGGACAGTGTGGGGCTTGCCAATCTTGTTCCCCCAGTAGCCTCTCCGCACAGGGACGATGGACAGCTTGGCCAGGATGATGGCCCCCCGAATGGCAGTGGCTACTTCTTTGGAGCACTTAATGCCTAGACCGACGTGGCCATTGTAGTCCCCGGCGGCAACAAACGCCTTGAACCTCGTCGGCTGGCCAGCGCGGGTCTGCTTTTGCACGGGCATGATCTTCAAAACTTCTTCCTTCAGAGAGGCGCCAAGGAAAAGTCAATCTCAGACTCCTTGATAGGCAGGGAGAAGAGAGAGATCTCCTCTAGTGACTTGATCTTCATGTCCTTGACCAAGCAGCCCAACTTGGTGATGGGCGTCCACTCCTTATCCTTGGCCTTGCCTCCGCAAGCTCCACGGCCTAGACCCCGACCCCGACCCCGGCCGCGACCTCGGCCTCGGAGGCCACTGCCAAAACCTCTGCGAAAGCCACTGCGGCTTCCCATTCCGGGGCTCCCGGGGCCTCCGGGTCCTCCCACTGCACCGGCGTCATCTGCCATTTGGTGTCCTTTTGGAGAAAAAGCTGAAATTTTTAAATAGAAAAAAGAAACAAGGTGAGGAAGGAAAGGAATGAGTTCACAATTAGGGAAAACAAAAAGTTACTAGCCTAATTTTATTTATTTATTTATTTAGCCTAATTTTATCAATGACTCCATTTCTTTGGTTCAGATCATAATTTTCATAATATATGCTATTCTTAGGTAGATAAAATAACTCAAGAACGAATATAGAGCTTGCATATTATATGATCTCAACTCTGTTCTAAAAATGCAATTTATTATTTATTTATCTATTTAAAGCAAGAGTCTTACTCTGTCACCTAGGCTGGAGTGCAGTGGTACACTCATGGCCATCACAGCCTTGATCTGCTGGGCTTAGGCGATCCTTCTGCCTCAGTCTTCCCAGTAGCTAGAACTACAGGTGCGTGCCACCACACCAGGCTAATTTTTTGATTTATTATAGAGATGAGGTTTCACCAAGTTGCCCAGGTTTGTCTTGAACTCCTGGGCTCAGGCAATCCTCTCGCCTCCGCCTCCTAAAGTGTGGGATTACAGGCGTAAGCCACTGCACCTAGTTCTAAAAATGCATTTTAAGACAGCAGAGAGCGGGGCTCAGAGGCTCAGCCTGTAATACCGCACCTTTGGGAGGCTGAGGTGAGTGAATTGCCTGAGCCCGCAGGTTCAAGACCCACCTGGGCAGGCGAGACCTCATCTCTACAATAAATCAAAAAATGAGCCGGGCGTGGTAGCGCGCGCCTATAGTTCCAGCTACTTGGAAGGCTGAGGCGGAAGGATTGCCGAAGCCCACCAGGTCGAGGCTGCGGTGGCCGGGAACGGCCACTGCATTCCAGTCTGGGTGACAGAGTGAGACTCCAACTCAAAAAAAAAAAAAAGACAGCAGAAAAATACCCCAAGATATCCCAGATAACTAAGTTGATTATGGTGGGGAAAAAGACAACTCTACTTCCTTGAAGTTTGCTATACCTTTCATCTTTTTTTTTTTTTTTTG
>NW_007247030.1:22985-25153 GCF_000164805.1 Carlito syrichta | reverse complement strand
CCCGCGGGCTCAGGCAATCCACTCACCTCAGCCTCCCAAAGGCGGGGGTTTACAGGCTGAACCACCAAGCCCGGCTCTTTCATCTTTTTTCAATAATCATGTAATATTTTTATAATTAGGTGAAAAGTACCGTTTATAGTATGCAAAAAAGTTGCATTCATCTGATGGTTCCAGAAATTCTGAGGTGATGTTGGACAGATAAATACATCTGACCCCCCCAGTATGATCTCTTGATGTTAGAAGATTCCAGAACTTTTTATAACATATATTCCAGAACCACAGGCTATTAGACTGACAAACTGTGGAGTGAACTTTCATCTATTTCCCATAAATTTTTGTCTTGCAACTGTGAGAAGAGTCAAGTCTTGCTCAAGTTAATAAATGGCCATCTGGGGATGATGTTGCTTTTGGAAAGGCAGATTGCTGAAGGTGACTGCCTCGCTGTTAAGAAAAGGATCATGGCTAATGGTTTTGACAAGTAAAGCTGTTCAACTGCCCAGGGTGGTTCATTTGATCACTCATCCTCTGCTAGTCACGCAGTTGATGGGAATTTTAAACACAGCTTTCATCTTTGACCTTTGTCTTCACTATTTAAGCTCATAGAGCAAACTGTTGTCATATTTTCCAGTTAACTTGACCAAGCAGTTAACTTAACCTTGAAGAATAATTGGAGAGGATCCTTTACTTTCACTTTGCCCACCCTACCTCTAACACAATCATTAGGCATGTCTTTATCCTTATTTGCTTTTGATATTTACTAATTGCTATTAACCATTGCCCTTTGTCTACTCCATTCTCTCATTCTGACTCTTTTTCCACCTACTCAGCTATTTCTCATCTTTCCCACGCCTTCTCCTCATTTATCCCAGTAGTTTCAATTTGACTTATTGAGATAAGCCGGGCACATTTTCAAAATGGTAGAACATTTAGCAGATTTGTAATGAGTTGGCTGTGGAAGTATGATAACGCCTTATCAATCAGTAAATTCACAATTTTTGTTAATTAACCACAGTGTTTATGAATTTATGAAGCTATGGGGATTTTTCTAAGCAGATGTGGAGACCAAAAGAAGTCCTGAATAGCTTGCTTGTATTCACGGAGTCAAGCAGTGAGAGGAAAAAAAGGCATGAACTATGAAAAATAGCACACAAATAGATATGACTAAGGATGTCCACCACAGTGTTCTTTATGCTAATGAAAACTCTAGAAGCAACATGAATATCTCGTAGAGGAATGGTAGGGGAAATTATAGTATATCTAAATAGTGAAATATCATACAGCTATTTGAATACTTTTTAGGATATTATTTGACTAAAGAGTTACTGAGAATAGCCTCTTAACATTTCTTGTTCTTTATGCATATGATCCGACTCTCCTATCCCTGAGTCCTTAATGATCGATCCTCTGTTATTTGGATGAAATACCTTTTCTCTCCTCTCCCTGCCCCTAGCCAATCTTCATCATTTTCAAGTTTGCAACGATAAATCACATGTTGGTTGTAGTCATGTGGTCAATTTGCACAACTTTCTTCATTAAGAAATTAAGAACGTTGTGGTAGAAGAGCAGAAGGGACTTCAGAAGATCCTTTGAGGAGAAAATTGTTCATACCACTGGTAATCTGTGTCCAAAGCATTGATGTCATTAGATTAATTCAACCACATAAGAAACTGCCAACATGTATCCATGTAAGTAATCTGTTTATTTCCCTGCATTCACAGCCTTCTCTCCCTACTACTGACCCCACTTAACCCCCTTTTCAGAAACAAGGCTCAGTCAATGGAAGGCTCCCTGAAATAAGAAAGATGTGAATGGGGCCTTGAAGAATGGGAAACCCTTTTGTAAGCAGGTATCTGAAGAAGAATCCAATACACTAATGCTAAGCAATGGGGCTGAGAAAGGAATGTGAGGTGCCCTGAGCTTCAGGACACTCTGATCACAGTAATAGGTTCAACTGGGAGGTGAGTGGGAAAAGTGGTCTGGGAGACACGTGAAGAAGATCCTTGAATGTTTAGTGCAAGAATTGTAATGTCATTTTATAATAGGTGGAGAGCCCCTGGTACAATCCTCAATTCAGTGTGAAGAGAAGCAGGGAAAACAAGATACAAGCATCACATAGGAAACTCTTTCAAACTACATGTGGCCTCCTGTGAGGCAGCTGAAAACCATTT
>NW_007247030.1:0-22435 GCF_000164805.1 Carlito syrichta | reverse complement strand
CTCTCTCTCTCTCTCTCTCTCTCTCTCTCTCTCTCTCTCCCTCCCTCCCTCCCTCCCTTCTTCCCTCTCTGCCACCCACCTTCATACTCCATTAACCTGGGCCTTTCCTGAACACACTGTTGCAGGCAGGAAAAGACCAAAAGCTGTGAATGCCTAAATGTCATAATTTCACCTGGGAGCCATTCTTCATTTGATCCTAAACTATGTGATCACCAAACTCTGCCTTTTCTTGGCATCTGAAAAAAATGGTGATGTCCACGAATCCAGCCTTATTCTTTGGAGTAGGAGTCTCACTCTGTTGCCCAGGTTGAAATGCAGTGGAATGCTCACGGTCACCGTAGCCTCGACCTGCTGGGCTCAGGTGATCCTTCCACCTCAGCCTCCCAAGTAGCTGGAACTACAGGTTCATGCCACCACAGATCCTGCCTGATTCTTTTTCAAACCTCTCTTATCTGCTTTGGAGTTGTTACTCAGCTCCAGGTTCCTGATGGAGGTGCATGCTTATTTCTCATCTGAAGCAGGGTGGTAGTGACTAGTGAGTAGTATAGCCACGCCCAGATCAAGTCACTGAAACCACCTGCTCTGTCACCCTTGAAATTACTCTCCAGGGCTGGATGCAGTGACTCAAGCCTGTAATCCCAGCACTGTGGGTGGCCGAGGTGAGAGGATTGCCTGAGTTCAGGGATTTGAGACCAGCCTGGGCAACTTGGTGAGACCACATCTCTACAGTAAATAAATAAATAAATAAATAAGCCAGGTTTGATGGCACGTGCCTGTAGTTCCAGCTACTTGCAAGACTGAGGTGGAAGGATTCCTGGAGCCCAGCAGGTTGAGACTGTAGTGGTCATGAGCGTGCCACTGCACTTCAATTTGGGCGACAGAGTGAGACTTCAACTCTAAATAAATAAATAAATAATTCTCCAAAGACTTCTCTTCCTCTACCCTCAGCCTCCCATCACTCATATACATGTAAGTGGAAAAGATGAACTTATAGAATCTCACAATATAACAATTCCTTAACTTTATTAGAAAACTAAGGTGGATTCTGAAAGAAAACCATCAGTCATATGGGGAAGGAAAAGAAGAGAGAAACTTAGATAACAACTCATGGCAAAGTTCTATTTTGAGAAGGACCTAAAAATGTTTATGGGCTTCCTTTCAGTCAGCTGTCTTGCCAAAATATATTAGAAAGTTATAGGGACTACAATGCCATCAGGAACTCTTAGTACTTTCACCTAGAAGTAAGAACCAAGCACAGTACCCTCCTCAGTGCCCTGCAGAAAGAAAACTATAGTACTTGCAGTCAAGTCAAAAATAGAAATCAACTCTTGTGGTGGATTATTTCCAAAGATGACCACCAACAATCCTTTCACCCCTGTATACACATGCCACCCCTCTCATAAGAGATGGAGCCTATGTTTTCCTTGGCTGGTCTTATGACTTGCTTTGGCCAATCAAATAAGGCAGAGTCATGTTCTAGTCCTCCTAAGAGCCTTAAGAACACCTGTAGTTTCTGCTTTTGTGTTTCTGGAATCAGCTGACAGTCTAAAAAGCTTGGGCTAGGACACTAAATGAGAAGAGAGAAGTACAACCAGCCACTGGTCATTCCAGCGGAGTTAAGACTTGTACGTATGCCATCTTGGACATTTCATCACCAGCTGAGCTCCCAGCTGAGTGCAGCCAACACCACATCTAGCAGAAGAACTACCCAGCTGAGCTCAGACAATTTCAAGAATCCATGAAAAATAATCAGTTGTTATTGTTTTAAGCCATTAAGGTTTGAGATAATTTGTTACATAGCAATACAATAAATGAGATAATTCTGTTTATCAATTCAACCAGCCTCAGTCAAGGACATCAATAAATCTTATCCCAGATAACATCTTAATTTTCCGAGTTTTTATGTTTGAACTGTTCTTTTGTTACTTGATTGTTCTATATTGATCTTGACTATGAGTTCCAGACAGTTTTTATTTCAAACATTATGCTACATAGTTCCCATAAGAACAGCCAGTTATTAGAGCTTACTTTAGGTTCAGAAACTCTGATCACTTTGTCTATATTACTCCCTTAATATAGTTAACACCAGAACTTCCTCTTTGATTCTGAAGATCCTTTGGATTTTATGATTGGCCTGAATTTTACATTTTTACTTTCAAAATGTTCTGTGTCTGTATTTGCTGTGATAATTTTCTTTGAATGTGTTTTGGAAGTTTACTCATGCTTTTCAAATGTAAATTCACTGATGTGAGATCAATGTGTATTCAGACAATAGCATTCATCAGATGTCACTGCTTAACTGGAAGGATTCTCCAGGGTCTCAGCTCTGATCCTTCTCTCTTACTCCATAGAATCGCCATGTGACTTTATCAATGTCAATAACCTCAGTTAGTATCTATAAATGATGACTCTCAAATCTAGATTTCCTATTTAAATATCCCCCCTACCCAGGTTCAGATTCAATTCCAGCTGCCCACCAGATAGCTCCACTTAGATGCTCTATAGGCTTCACAAACTCAGCATCTCCAAAATAGAATCCATTATCCTCCAAAACTTGCCCCTCTTCCCTTAATCATTTGTTCAATGAATAGTAACAGCATCCACTCAGAAATCTTTCAAGTGGGTCTCCTCATCAGATCAAAAGCCTTAAGTCCTATTCATCTCCATATACCACAATCTTAGCACAGGTCCTAGTTTACAGTAACACTCACCAAGGGTTTTTTGATTAATAATTGAATGAATAATGAGGTCTGGTCACACCAATAAGAAATATCAGCCCATGGCTAGCCTGGCTAAGTGTACCAATACTTTTAGCACCACCTAGTCTTGATCAAGGCAGTCTTTGTGAGGAACTTTGCCACCACCAGCAGAAAGAGAGGAAATCAAAAGGGCCACCACAGCCCCCATATGCTTGAAAAGAAATTTTGGCCTCAACATGTCTATGATGTACAGCCTTCCTTGCCAGGACTGATGTTCATTTGAACAGGTTGCATGATGGACCCACTGCCTCAGTTTCTGAGCCCTTGTTGGACCTGAGCCCTGCTCTGAGTATAAAACATGAAACCGCCGGGCTCAGTGGCTCAGCCTGTAATCCCAGCGCTTTGGGAGGCTGAGGTGAGTGGATTGCCTGAACCCGCGGGTTCGAGACCCGCCTGGGCAGCGAGACCTCATCTCTACAATAAATCAAAAATCAGCCGGGCGTGGTAGCGCACGCCTGTAATTCCGGCTACTCGAAAGGCTGAGGCGGAAAGATCGCAGGAGCCCAGCGGGTCGAGGCTGCGGTGACCGGGAGCAGCCACTGCACTCCAGTCTGGGCGACTGAGTGAAACTCCAACTCAACTCAAAAAAATAAAATAAAATAAAACATGTCACCTTCCTGATTTCAGAAATTAGACCTCTTCTTGATCATTCATGCTGCCATGCCACCCAGGGTATTCTTACACCTCACAACTGTACCATGCCAAATAGCTCTACCTTCTGGGGAACGTGATTTTAACTTTTTTCCCAATTACAAATTTTGAGCCAGATCTAAGTAGTCCAATGCCAACTTAATTCAAATTAAGTCACTGTGTTGCAGATGTTAATTCCTCTTTATTACTAGGTCACATGTGTAGACCTAAGTACTACACGATTCATTGTGCCCCACTTCCTCTCTGGGCAACCTTAGAGGTCCAACCTGCTTCAGAGCCAAACTAATCTGAGTCATGGGAATTTTGAGTTTGTCTTTGCAGCCTAAATACCTTTCATTCTCTTGGCAGAATCATGATTGACAGCTTTATCAACAATATTTTTAGTATTTATGTCTGCAGGAGGGAAGGAGGGATTGGGGCACGTGGCAACACGCTAGGTACCTGGTCCACTATCAGGGAGAGGGGGTCAGTTAAAAGCCCAAACTTCACCTGCATGCAATCTACTTATGTAGCAACTCCCCACTTATACCCCACAACTCTAAAATTTTTTTTTAATTTTTTTAAATAAAATAAACCCACAGATTTTGATTTAAAAAATGTATGTCTGCAATAACTGCTTTCACACCCCAGATTAATTTACAGTTTCTTCAATAATAAATTATTTTATTTGGCAACTTTATAAAATCAAACACAATCTCACATGTATGTGAGACACCCTCTGAGTTTATAATTCTAGACCTTCAAATGTAAATTTACTTTTTTTCTTTCAAATACATTTGCTTTTCTGAAGTTTGGGGTGATTACAGTGGTTCATTTGAAATACTTTTTAGTAAAACAACACTTCCCAATTTCATAATATCTGAATAAAAAAGCAATTTAATCTCCCTGAAAACATTTTTTGGCATTAAAATTCATTATATCCATTTACATAATGATGAGGAAAGCTCAATTAAACTACCAATCTATTTAACATCTTATGCTTGATGAAGCACATTAAAACAGGAATATACAGTCAAAAGACAGATTCTTTTATTACCAGACCATGTTATACTATTTCTCTAACAAATTCTTATTACCTTCTTCCTATCCTTTGCCTTTCTATACAGTCTATATAACTGCATCATTACAAGTTGAATAAACTGAAAAGGGAGGAAAGTGAAATATGAGTTATAAATAAATCAAGCCAATATGCTATCAGCAAAGATCTTAACAGATCTACTTTGCTTATAAGGTAAAATAAGCATATTAACAATTTACATGAGAATGGATGAAACTCAAGGACACCAAAATGACAATTTGGTTTACTACAGCTTTTCATTTAAGTCTAAAAGTAATCTTTGTATCTATAGAGTCAATGCAATCCCTATTAGAATCCAAGCTGGCTTTTTTTTTTCCCAAAAAATTGGCAATTGATCCTAGAATTCATAAGGAAATGCAGGAGACTCATGATAGTCAAAACAATCTGAAAAAGAAGAACAGACTTGGAGAACTCATATTTCTCAATTTCAAAACTTACTACAAAGTTATAGTAATCAAGACAGAAAGGTACTGGCAGAAGAACAGATACATAGACCAATGTAACAGAATTGAGAGTCCAGAATAAATTCTTACATTTTCGATCAATTGATTTTTGACAAGTGTGTCAAGACAATTCAATGGAGAAAACAGTCTTTTCAACAAATGGTGCTGAGACAACTGGAATAACATGCAAAAGAATAAAGACGGATCCCTTTCTCACACCATATGGAAAAATTAACTTAATATGGATCATAGATGTAAATGTAAGAGCTAAAACTATAAAACACTTAGAGGAAATCATGGGAGTACACCTTCATGACCTTGGGTTAAGCAATTATTTCTCAGATATGACACCAAAGGCAAAGTGACAAAAGAAAAAAATAGATAAATTGGACTTCATCAAGATTATAAATTTTGTGTTTCTAAGGATAGCATTAAGAAATTGAAAAGAAGCAGTACACTGGCCATGAAAGTTGAAATCTGCTAAGGAGTGTGTAAAAACTTACCTGCAGAAAGAAAAGAAAAAATAGAAAGTGAAAAGACAACTCACAAAACTAGGAGAAAACATTCACACATCTTGTATCTGACTGGTATCTTGAATATATAAAGAACTCTTACAATTCAATAATAAAAAGACTAATAACTAAATTAAAAATTAGCCAAAGGATTTGAATAGACAGTTCTCCAACGAAGATATACAAATGGTCAATATGCACATGAAAAGATGTTCAACATCATTATTCATCAGGGAAATGCAAATCAAAATTATAATAAAATAATATATCATACCCTCTAGGCTATAACGAAAAAGACAGACAATAACACATATTGGCAAAGATGTGGAGAAATTGGAGCCCTCATACACTGCTGGTGGGGATATAAAATGGTGTAGCTGCTTTGGAAAACAGTTTGGCAACTTTTCAAAATGTTAAACATAGTCTTAGGTATGACCCAGCAATTCTACATCTAGGTATACACCCAAGATAAATGAAAGCATATGTCCATACAAAAACTTGTACACAAATGTTCGTAGCTGCACTATTTATAATAGCCAAAAAGTGGAAATCACCTAAATGTTCATCAACTGATGACTGTTTAGATAGGAAGTGGTATATCTGTACAATGAAACATTATTCAGCAATAAAAATAAATGAAGTACTTATGGGTGAACTTTGAAAACATTATGCTAAGTGCCAACTGAAAGAATTCAGACACAAACATCACATACTATTTAATTTCATTAGTATAAAATGTCTCGAATAGGCAAATCTATAGAGACAGTATAGATCGTTGATTTCTTAAGGCTGAGAGATGAAATGGGGTGGGGAATGGGGACTGACTGTTCGTGGGTATCAAGTTTCTTTTAGGGAAAATTAAAACATTCTCAAATTAAATTGTGATCATGGTTCTGTGAAAATAACAAAAATATTAACTACACATCTTAGATAGGTGACTTGTATGGTATGTGAATTGTGTCTAAATACACTGTTAAAAAATAAAAGTAGGGCCGGGTTCGGTGGCTCAGCCTGTAATCCCAGCACTTTGGGAGGCCGAGGTGAGTGGATTGCCTGAGCCCACAGGTTCAAGACCCGCCTGGGCAACTTGGCGAGACATCATCTCTACAATAAGTCAAAAATTAGCTGGGCGTAGTGGCACGCGCCTGTAGTTCCAGTTACTCGGAAGGCTAAGGCGGAAGGATTGCCGGAGCCCAGCAGGTCGAGGTTGCGGTGGCCGGGAGCGGCCACTGCACTCTAGTCTGGGCGACGGAGTAAGACTCCAACTCAAGAAAAATAAAATTAAATTAAATTAAAATAAAAGTAAGTTTCCTCCTGCTTCGTGTCACAATTCATAATGAAATCTGAATTAGGGAGCCTGAATTATGAATGTTTTATGAACTTCTTTTCCCCTTCAATAATTTTGATCTGTAGCTGAACATTTTGTACCTGAAGTGCCAGCTAAATTGATCCTGTTCCTCTCCATAGGGCAAATTTCATCAAATTTTCTTTCAATTGTTCTTTCCCTCAATATAGATCACTACTCTTGTACTTAAAAGACACAGTCCCAAATGACTCTTCACTTATCTCCTGGGTAGCAAGTAATGTCGTCACAGGAAACTATTTTTCTTCTGATTTAAAAAATTTGGTCAATTTGCAATTTACATTCTGCTTCCTAACAGACTACTCAGAAAACACTTTTTTACTTCTGTCAGAAAAACTTGTGAAATACTTTGAAATGGACCAAAAAAAAATTTTCTGGATGTCCTGTTTGGTGCATTCTTCCAAGTTATCTGATTTTACAGGAGTTTGTGCCTTTCAATGCCTTCAAGCTATTTACATCCTTGTAAATTGTAGAAAAATAATAATAACATAAATAATTTATGTCCATAGAAATGCAAATGGATTGTGTTGGCAGAATGGAATAAATATTGACCAGTTTGCATCTATTTCTAAATTTATGGAAGCATTCCTGAGGTGTTCTTTGAATTCTTGAACTGATTGTTCTTGAACTGGTTGTAATATCTTACTGTTTCCCTTAGTAATTAATGAGATAAATAAGATATTTATGTGTGTTCATTTTATATTTGTGTAAGAGTCTTGGTTTTAACATTTTTAAGAAGAGTATCTGTCTCAGTTCAGGCTGCTAAAACATAAATACCATAGACTGGGTGGCTTAAACAACAAACATTTATTTCTCACAGTTCAGGAGGCTGGGAAGTTCAAGACCAAGGTGCAGGCAGATCCAGTGAGGACTCTCTTCTGTCTGGTTTGCAAACAGCTCATCTTCTCATTGTATCCTCACGAGGTAAGACAGAGCAAACTCTTGTGTTTCTTCTTATAAGGGCACTAATCCCATTTACAAGGATTCCAATCTCATTATCTCATCTAAACCTAATCACTTCCCAAAGGCTACAATGGGAGTTAGGATTTCAACTTATGAATCTGGGGGCCAGTGGAAGGGGAATAAAAACATTCCATTTTTAACAGTATCCTTCAACATTTCTTCTATTACTTTACACACAGTATAGTGAGATTTGGTTTTCCCCAAATTAGTCCCAAAGAGAGTGGGAGATAATAAATAAACCAATTAACTAACAACAATGCCAAGTTCAGTACCAATGCAGTTTTATTGTGTGGTGGCTGGGTATGTAATATTAGCACGATACCTAATATATGGTTGGTGCTTGATAAATTTGTGTTTAAGTAGACCCTTTCTGTTGTGTTACATATCTGAAAGTCTTATCTATTATCTTACATCTTCCTAACAGCTGTTTCTCTCTATAATATTGGCACTGCCTTTTGCCAAGGTCTTCACATGCTGTAGATCTGGCCTCTATTTGTGTAATTGAAGGAATCACAGCCTACTCACCCACTCACAACTTGTTTCAAATTAGTCTCTTAACCACACGCAGGCCTGCTGTCATCCCTGACATTCCCACCAAGATAACCATCCCTTTGGGTTAAGACATGTCTTCAGAGTAAAAAGAAACCAAAACCAGGGACAAAAGATGTTGAAACAAACAACTCTGTAATTGAAGAACACACCTGTCAGCCCATCCCTCAACTCCCCAGCCCCTACTAGCAGAGATGGGAGAGCATAGTAGTTGTCGTCTGGGAACTTCATTATGCCTTTGCAAATTTTTTTTTTCTTTTAAACATGTGGGATAGCAGTCAAGATTGGGTACATACATGCTTTACATAGAGGTGAAGTTTATACTTCTCGTTGAACCTTACTTTGCCTGGATTGGGATCATACATCCTTATTGATGTTGTGTGCTCCCGCCCCCAACCTGGCAGTATCCCACTATTTCCAATCCCTTTCTTGTAGTAGTATTATGATAGGTCCAGTCTTCGTGGCCAGTCTTCATGAAACTAAGAGTTGCTATTAAAAGGATTAGTGATTCACCCTTTTCTCACTCTTGGCAAGGCTGAAGGGCAAAAAAGGAGAATAGGAAGTAGACGGATAATATTGTGAAGTGCTGACTCTATTATGAGATGACAAGCCTTACAATGATGGGGCAGTTAAGGAAAGGCCTATCTTTTATTTATTTATTTAGTTAGTTAGTTAGTTAGTTAGTTAGTTAGTTAGTTAGTTAGTTGGAATCTCATTCTGTTACCCAGGCTGGAGTGCAGTGGCATGCTCATGGCCACCATAGCCCCAACCAGCTGGGCTTAGATGATCCTTTCACCTCAGCCTTCCAAGTAGCTGGAACTACAGACACACGCCACCCCACCCAGCTAGTTTTTGTGATTTATTGTAGAGACGAGGTCTCACCAAGTTGCCCAGGCTGGTCTCGAACCCCCGGGCTCAGGCAATCCTCTTGCCTCCGCCTCCCAAAGTGCTGGGATTACAGGCTGAGCCACCACGCCTAACCAAAGGCCTATCTTTCTAATCATCAAGTTTAGACTGTAGTTTGAAAACTAAAGCTTGTCTTTAAATGATGTATGTTTATTTTTTCAATAAATATTTATAAAGCACCTACTATGGGTCTGCCACCATGTTGTGCTGCTCAGCAGATACTTCCTCCCCTTAGCAGTGTCCAGTGACTGCCGATTCCGCCCTTGTGCTAATGTGACTAATGTTCAAGGCCGACTTATGAGTGGGAATATGTGCCATTCTTTGTTTCTGTGATAGTCCAGTTAGTATGATGGTCTCCAACTCCATCCAATTTACTGCGAAGTCCTTGATTTTGTTCTTTTTTACGGCTGCATCATGTGTATGTACCACATTTTCTTTATCCAGGCCACTTTTGATGGGCAGTAGGGTTTGTTCCATGACTTCACACACTCTTGATTGACTTTCCACCTCTTCTGCTTCTCTTCCTACAACTGCCTTTCAAATAATCACCTGCACCCATATCCTTGCTTCAGGGTCTGTTTTGAGGGAAACCCAAACTAAGACAAGAAATATCTGTGTGTACATGTGGTGAGGTGATGTGCACTCTACTATCTGTAGACATAGAGTGCCCAAGACTATCCTTCCGGAGCCCTGCAAACTGAATAAGTCAGATGGAGGCGTGTCCTGCTGTGGGTAGAACTGCACAGCTTACTATCTACAGGAACATGACTTTCCCATTCAGCTCGCTTCACTGACATCACTTTACTATTCCACTGACTTCATCAACATGACTTTATTGTTCCAAAAAAATTATTGTCTCCGAGGATAAAAGTTGCAAATAGCTTTATCTTTTTTTCCCGAAACTTCTCCAGGAAAATTGCTCAAATGAAAATCAAACCATTCAATTCTTCAATCGACAATATCAACAACTATTTACTTTCCAAGACTCTGAAACATTCACCTCAAAATCTCCCCTCGATGTATCCACCGATTTTTATCCAATGCTGATCAAGCCTCTACATGACAGGCCCACTTTAAACTGGCCTCTAAAACTCATAAACATCCCAACTCAGCCCTTTCCCCTGTGGAAGCTACTAAGACTCTGTCAAGGTAATGCTTACCCTTATGAGAGTAAAAATAATCTTAACTTATCAACAGGTTGTTTGGATGATATTCTCAAGAATCCAGCATTCAGAGAGGGTGGGAAAGGGTTAGGAGCAGATATCCTTGGATAAAACCATCCCCTGTGAGTAGTTGATACAGGTTAATGAAAGATGAGTGGCATGCCAGGTGCAGTGGTACTCACCTGTCTATAGTCCCAGCTACTTGGGAGGCTGAGATGAGAGGATCGCTTGAGCCCAGGGGTTCAAGGCCAGCCTGGGCAACACAGAAGACCTCATCTCCAAAAAAAGAAAAGACAAGTGGCAGTTTGCTATGATAGTTATTAGAAGGAAGTGGTCTCTCCCAGGGGTAAAGACTCAAGGTCAGAAGAGGAAGGTTAAAGATGCAACTATGTTGCATCTCCAAAGGAATCCCCTCTGAAGGACTTAAATCCTTGAGCACATTTTCTGTGGACCATGGAAATAAGGCACAATCAGAACACAGTTTGAAAATCCTTCCCTTATAGGATATAATTCCCTTTAATATTGTTTGATCCTTCAGTGAAGCCTGAGTCACCTACAAAACTTTGTGAGAGGGTACTGTGAAGAGAAGGGAGGGACAAGGCTATGAGAAGAGGAGAGTCCTGACCATACACTGCTCCTTC
Organism: Carlito syrichta; assembly: GCF_000164805.1. Taxonomy (NCBI): domain Eukaryota; kingdom Metazoa; phylum Chordata; class Mammalia; order Primates; family Tarsiidae; genus Carlito; species Carlito syrichta. The sequence goes on along the minus strand of NW_007247030.1, from coordinate 11,407 downwards.
CCTCTGAAGACACTCTGGTTAGAAGCTGAAGTGGGAGCACAGCAGGGAAGACTGCAGTTTAATGCAGGTCAACCTCCTAGGCCACGCTCAGCTGTGGTCCATGATAGCACAGGAAATCAATGACATAGCCTTTGGAAGATAACAAGAAGGGACTGAGGGAGCCTCTACACTTGCTCAAATGTACTTGGGCAGCACTGTACAAAAGAAATGTGATATGAGCCACAAATGTGAGCCACATCTGTGATTTAAAATTTCTTGCAGCCACATATTTATTTATTTATTATGTTTATCTTTTTATTTTAAAAATGAGTATAATTCAGGGATAGGTGTACAAATAGTCATTCTACTGGTAAAGTTTGGACCTCACTTTGATCCCCACGTTACCTGGTTTGAGGTCAGATACCCTTATTGATGAAGTGTGCCCCCACCCCAGTTAGTTTCCCACTACTGCCAATCCCTTTCTTATAGTATTATGATAATTGTTCAGGGTCCACTTATGAGTGAGACATGTGGTTCTCAGTAATTTGTTTCTGTGATAGATCACTGAGTATAGACTAAATCAACCCAGGTTGCTGCAAAGTTCATAATTTTGTCCTTCTTTATGCAGCTACATATTTAAAAAGTAAAAAGAAGTAGGTAAGATAAATTTGAATTTTTTATATTAGAAAATATAGTTTATTTAGAAAGTAAATTAGAGAGAGAGAAAAAGGAGATTCACCTCTACAAGATAGGGGAGGGAGCCAAAGTTTATGAAAACATGGACACACCATAGCTTAGCCTGAATATTTTATTTAAGTAATATATTCAAAATATTATTTCAATATGTAATCAATATAAGCAGTATAAATAAGATATTTTCCTTTTTTATGAAGTATTTTTAAAATTCTGTGTGTATTTTGCACTTAGAGCATATTTCCATTCAGACTAGCCACATTTCAAACACTCTGTAGCCACATGCAGCTCAGAGCTTCAGTACTGAACAGTATAGAACTAAGGAAAGGTGACCCTGAAAAAAAACAGACCCTGGGATAACATTCCCTCACTGAGTCTATTTCATTTAGCAGCTGAACTAGTGCTCTCTGTAGAAATCAGAGACCAAAACCAGCAGGAGCGAGCCATGGGAGAGGAATAAGGAATAAGCCGGAAGACAGCCCTCCTCTTAGAGATAATTGTGTGTGTAGCCAGTCCTACTGTCTGGGCTGCATCTGCTGTGTCAAAACCCAATTTGGATTCTTACTTTCTACTGTGTCAGGAACAAGTTGTACTTCCTGATCTTTTTATTTTCCCCTATTCTTCCCTCTGTAAATTTCTCTTTCAAAACAAGGAAAAAATCTGGCTCACTTTGTTTGCTGTTCTGTGAGCAATAAAGTCTTTGTTTCTGGTGGAGGGGGGGGTCCTTATATCTTCAGCCAGTATCCATAAAACCATGACAGGCTAACTTGTTAGATTGCAAGTAGGGTCAAATCGCAGACCTTTCACAATTCTTGACATTATCATCCCATCCTTCAATGCCTAATCCAGGTCTAATGCCTCTAAATCACCTTTACTAACCCCTCAGGGCTTTTAGCACTTCTTGTTTCTACTCAGCCTTCAACATTCACAATTAGAATATTTTTGTATAATTTTATTTGTCTACATTTTAGCATTTCCAATCCCACCCCCCACTGCTCTATGCATAATATTCATTAAAATGTTTGCTGAGCCCGCTCGGTGGCTCAGACTGTAATCCCGTGCTTTGGGAGGCTGAGGTGAGTGGATTGCCTGAGCCAGCGGGTTCGAGACCTGCCTGGGCAACTTGGCGAGACCTCATCTCTACAATAAATCAAAAACTAGCTGGGTGTGGGAGCACACACCTGTAGTTCCAGCTACTTGGAAGGCTGAGGCGGAAGGATCGCCGAAGCCCAGCAGGTCGAGGCTGCAGTGGCCGGGAGCGGCCACTGCACTCCAGTCTGGGCGACAGAGTGAGACTCAACTCAAAAGAAAAAAAAAAAATGTTTGCTGATTGACTCATTGATCTTTGTCTCTAAGAGAAGGTAATTTTGTCAATGACTGGTTCATTTGTACACGTGAAACATTAAAGAACTTTCACACCATGTGAACAGAGTTCTACCTGTCCTCCTTCCCACCTTCAGATGTGCAGATGGTGTATACCCCTTCCTCCTCCTCTCCTGCACCATTCTCCTTCCTCCATTCCCATTCTCCTTGAGTTTCCTTCTCTTCTGCAGTCACTTAACCACACTTTCACCTTCAAAACACTTAACCAGATCAACTCAGTGAAATAAAACCCCTTGAACTTGGAGTTATGGGATGTAGAAGCTCAAGAAGATCTCTTTTTAATGAGATCAATGAATGCCCTAAGCACATTTGCCTCAGGTTAAAAAGAAACCCTCCTTGTCTTTATCAATGCAAATCCCTTCGGAAAGGAGCTGCGCTTAACATACTAAAGTTGGGCAGGATTGGCAGCAGTGGGAAACTGCCAGGGGAGGAGGGGGCACACCTCATCAATAAGGGTACCTACATAATGAACATTTGTATAACCCTGAATTGTACCCCACATATTAGAAAAAAACATCCTAAAGTTAATAGATTTCCAGTTCTTTTCTTCATCAGAAAAATGATTGATGTTATTAGTCCATCAACAGATGCAGAATATTTTTCATTCTATTGCAAACAACTATACTGAGAAAATTCCAATTATTTTAACCTACCCACTAAATAACATTTGAAGAGACAAAATAATCCTTTATCCCCTAAATATGGGTTATTTTTCTTTTCTCTTTCTTCCCTTCCTACCTTCTTTTTCTTTCTTTCTCTTTCCCTTTCTTCCTCTTTTTTCTTCATGACTTTGTGAACAGCTTTTCTTGGTGGGGTACATGGTAAGTAGCTGGGATTAATCTATAATATCAGAGCATTATAGGTTATCTTAGAGGTACAGAACTGCTCTCAGACCACAAGATGTGTCTACAACTTGATTGAAGTTCAATCTATCTGTAAGAATTGGAGTTTTATCAGCTATAGAGGGATGATAAAGATAAGGTATATTGAACTAAAACTTCCCCCTCACATTCCCTTCCTCCCTGATCGGAGCTAGAGGCAGAAGGAACACTGAACTTTGGAGAAGAGCAACTTCACTGTGATGCCACTCATTTTCTGTTATAGGGTAGCTGAATACTGAAACTCAATATGTATAAGCAATGAATGCAGCATTACTATATAATAAGGAAGAGCTCCAAGCCATATTGATGGTGCTATGCAATTTTCTGGTAGTCTTTGGAAGGCAATTCATCCCCTAGATGGTAAGTGGTGCTCAATTTTTAGGAACCTAAGAAGGAATTCTTCTGCAATCTACCATCCCTTCCTCACTCCATTCATAAGACCAAACTTCCCATACTTTAGTACCAGCTAAATGAAGGGGAAAGCTCTTTACATCCAGCAGACAATTAGGGATTCTGAATTCAAAAGTCTCGAGAAGAGATAAGGACTTTATTACTCCAGAGAGAGAGAGAGAGAGAGAGAGAGAGAGAGAGAGACTCAGTAATCCCTAGGGAGCAAGTGGAAGAGGGCACTCGACAGGGAAGATCTTAAAGAGGACTGAAGGAGAAGTGGAGGAGTTAGATATCAAGGGGACATTCATGTGAGATATACTTCAATGGCTTACACAGTAGGGACTTTGCCTCTATGTATAATACAAAGGACCAAGGAAGCCAGGCCAGAGTCATAATACTTGCTCCCCTTCTCTCACCATCCCCCAACTCTATACACTGTGATCATTTTCTCAACCACTGGATAAAGAACCACTCCATCCAAGTGCTGTGAGTATTTGGCTTGTGGAAGACAGGAAAAGCAGATGAAGCTGGGCTGGGTGGCTCAGCCTGTACTCCTGCACTTTGGGAGGTTGAGGTGAGTGGATTGCCTGAGCCCGCGGGTGCGAGACCCACCTGGGCAACGTGGCAAGATCTCATCTTTACAATAAATCAAAAAATTAGCCGGGCGTGGTAGCACACGCCTGTAGTTCCAGCTACTTGGAAGACTAAGGCGGAAGGATCACCGGAGCCTAGCAGGTCGAGGCTGCGGTGGCTGGGAGCGGCCACTGTACTCCAGTCTGGGTGACAGAGTGAGACTCTAACTCAAAAAAAAAGAAAAAGCAGATGAATGGACAGATGATGGCCCCACTCCAAGATCATCTGAGGGTCATTGGCCCACCATCATGGTGAAGAGTCTCAAACAGCCCACTTAGATAGACATAAAACTGTCTTCCCTGACCTCTCCCTTCCAAGGAGGATAGCTAGCAACCTGCCCTGTGAGAAAGATAGTACTGATCGAGTCAAAATCATCATGCCAAACCAAACACCAGTCCAGTGAATACATGTCTAGATGCACATAATTCCCATACTCCTGATGGCAAGGATGCCTCTATGATAGGGCAGTAGGCATCAGGCTTACTAAGCATGATTTCGTTTATGGTGGATATTTTTTATTGTTTTATTTTGTTTTTTGCTACACAGAGTCTAATACTCTGCCTTTTGTGGTGAGCCATGAATGTCAGATCTTAGCCTCCTATCATGAAGTCCAGGAAAGTGCTGCTTCGTTTAACAGCACGTTGTTTAATTAAGCTCACACTTTTTCCATAACAAAGCTTTCTTAGTAGAAAAAGCACTGAATTGATTTACATTCTAGCTCAAATTCTTTGCCTCATCACAAAAAAATAATCGGTCCATGGCCTACGACCAGTCTGCCGACTACACTTTGAGACGCACAAGTACAGAGGGCATGTATTCCCTCTCCTAACATCTTGATAGCTGTGTAGAACTCAGTAACCAGATGCTCCTACCCAGGTCTTTGGGTATTGAAGGAGGGAAATGGAGATGCAAGAACAACTGACAAGCTGTACGTGGTGGTGTGAGCATTTCCAAAATATCAGCAGGAGAGGCATCATTGAGAGTCCACAGGTAGCAGCAGCATCAACTGCTCACAGTTGGGGCAGCAGTGGGACGCTGAACAGACGATAGCGTGCTCTGCCATTCAAAGCTTCTCTTGGTACCCACTGCTTTCTGAGTCTGGTTCTCTAGCCTGCCCATCATCTCTGTGAATTTTCCAAGAAGTTCCAATTAATTCTTTTTCTACTTAGGTGAGTCAACAGAGAATTGTGTTGCCTGCACCCAAGAAATTTGACCAACAAATACATTAACATTTCAATCAGATGATTGATGATGCCTATTCCGATTTCAAGCATAGCAAGCAATTTAATAATGGTATTTTGGCTTGTCCAATGTTACCTTAAAAATCTGGGCTTCTTGATAGCTATGTTTCTCATTGAAAATGAATTGACATTTAGGCCTTAAACTTCAGGTGATGTATTAAAGGACAATGTGAGTTCACTCCAGAGAGAAAGATCTATTTCTGGATGTTAAAAAAATTGAGTTTCATATGTGACAATGCTGGCATCCAGAACATGGGTTGCGGCAAATTCACCACAATAAGGGTCTCCCATGGAGATCCTTCCTTGATGGCCACCTGGCCCTGCCCAGGTAAGCCCTTCTACATAGTAAGAACTCCTATACCACTCTTTGCTATCTGGGGCCAGTTAGCCCTATATTTTCTAGTTAGAGTTGCTGGAGGCTGGGCGCGGTGGCTCATCCTGTGATCCCAGCACTTTGGGAGGCCGAGGTGAGTGGATTGCCTGAGCCTGCAGGTTCAAGAGCCACCTGGGCAACTAGGTGAGACCTCATCTCCACAAAAAAATCAAAAATTAGCCAGGCGTGGTAGTGTACGCCTGTAGTTCCAGATACTTGGAAGGCTGAGGCGGAAAGATCGCCGGAGCCCAGCAGGTCGAGGCTGCAGTGGCCAGAAGCAGCCACTGCACTCCAGTCTAGGTGACAGAGTGAGACTCCAACTCAAAAAAAAAAAAAAAAAGAGTTGCTGGATGCTAGAGACTGAATCAAACTTATTTACAGTCTCTAAGTCTGAAACAGGGAATGGACTGAGCAGATTCAAATGGAGCTCTTAGAAGTTCGTAGCTTGCCAACAAAGCAAGCTATGAATCTTGAAATAAATTTGTGCACATGCATCACATTTGCATAGTTCCCCATTTGTCACCCATAAACATTCCAAACCAAAGCCATATGGAAAGAAATCATTATCAAAAAGCAATCTGCATCTCCTTATTGACTACACCTCATTAATTTCTGACTTGATTCTCTCTAAATTGTGTCATTGAATATTTGCTTATTGGATTCATTTCTTTAAACATGTGTGATGCTAATAATAGCATCTTATATTTATGGAGTTGTTTATAGTTTTTAGATAATTTTCTTACCCAACATCTCATCCTCTCAATGATCCCTAGAATAACTTTAAGCCATTTTTACAAGTGAAAAAAAATAGCTAGCCCCAGGTTACACAACTACTATGCAGCTAAATGTGGACCTGAACCTGATTCTTTCAAAACCAAACAATCCAATACAGTGGAGGGTCCTGCCATTATTTGGCAAACTCATGATAATTCTACATTGCATAAGCATTACTTTAAAATATCTGAATAAAGGTGCCTCCAAAATATTCCAGTATTACCCCTCCACTGTCAACATAGGCTCTGAACAAATAAATCAGTGTTGCCATCTTACTTTTAAAAACAAGCAAATAATCAATCTTCTGCCAGACAAACCTTAAATCTACAAATAAATAAACTTTGGGTCACCAAAAATACCATTAGGAAGTCAACTCTTAGGTTGATATTTTATACTGTCCTGAATCTACAAGATCATCTCTTTATTGTTAGTGAAGGATCACTGTGCAGTATCTATGTACAGTACTTTACAGTTTGCAGTGCTTTTATGCACACTTTGTTAAATTCTCACAGCCACCTCCATGTGGTGGTCTTGCAAGTATTTTTTAGTTCCATTTTGCAGATGAGGAAAGTAGGGCTCATGGCAATAAAAACCCTTTCTCAAAATGACTCATCTCGGGACTGCCAGGGCCAAGACTGGTTCAAACCTCAGTAATCCTTCCCTCACCCCTTCCCTTCTGCAGCATACAAAGCATCGAACACCATAGGCACATCCTCTTTTCCTTAAGCAAACAAAAGGCGGGACTTTACTGCCTTGGTAGCAGAAAATCCTATTTTTTCTCTGAGTTTCCTTTTCTTCACAGTTGCCTCCTTCAAAGGATTACTACAACCCTGCTATTCATAAACCTTTTTCTTCCTGCTCATTTTATGTGATAGTTATGAGGATTAAATTTTAAAATGTATGTAAAAGTACTTTGCAATCATGTACAGCATGAGCATATCTAGGAGAGCATCATTATAATAATTATAGGTTATTCAGAAACCAACAATAGCAGTTCTCCTTCCCCCTCTCCGCTCCCCATTCCTTCCTCCCTTTTCCCTCACCCTCCCACCATCCTAAATAATTCAGAGCAAAAAGTAGTAATCCGCGGAATCAACAGCCAACATAGACACCACAGGACACAAAAGGCCAGAATACATAACACCACAGTCTCCAGAGGCGCATAAATGACTCAGATTGGTCTAAGCTCAGAGCAGAACCATGGCTGTGGTTTCATAAAGCTGAGTCCCTACTTCCTACTCTAATTATTTGTGGGATAAGTTAAGTGATGAAAGACAGCAAAATAAATGCAATGTGCTTAGATAACAATGCATTGTTCCACTAGAAATCAGAACCTCAGCTGAGTGCAGTGATTCATGCTTGTAATCCCAGCACTTTGGGAGGTAGAGTAGAGAGGCTCACTTGAGGCCCGAAGTTTGAGAACAACCTGGGCGACATAACAAGACCCCCTTCACTTCAAAAAATAAAATAATTATCCGGGAGTGGTGTCACGCACCTGTAGTCACAGCTACTCAGGAGGCTGAGGTAGCAGGATCGCTTGATCCCAGGAGTTCAAGGTTGCAGTGAACTATGATTGCAACACTGCACTCCAGTCTGGGCAACAGAACAAGACCTTGTCTCAACAACAACAACAAAAAAAAGTCAACATGCAATCAATTTAACTAAGATTAAATATCAGAAAAATAACAAAATACATAGTTATCTTCTAGAGGACAAACTCAGTCTTTCTCTGTATATCTCAATTTGGGGGAGGGTCCCAGAAATATAAGTCCTCCAAGATTTTTGGGCTTTGCCAAGGGAAAAACAAGCATGGCATTGAAAGAGAACTAGCTGGGGGGAGAGGGGGAGTGTTGAAACATTACCTATTGGGAACAACGTTCACTATTTGATGATGGGCACACTAGAAACCCAAATCCCACCATTATGCAACATATATCCATGTAGCAAACCTGCACATGTACTCCTGAATCTCAAATAAGTACATTTCATACTTTTATAATTTTTTAAAGAAAGAGAACTACCCCTTCTAGAACACAAGTTACAGCATATGCTTTTCCATAAGTTTACACATTTTTCAATACACACAACAAGCCTTTTTTTTTGAGTCGGAGTCTCACTCTGTCTCCCATGCTGGAGTGCAGTGGCATGCTTATGGCCACCGCAACCTCGACCTGCTGGGCTCAGGTGATCCTTCCGCCTCAGTCTTCCACGTAGCTGGAACTACAGGCATGTGCCACCATGCCTTCCTAATTTTTTTTTTATTTATTGTGGAAACAAGGTCTTGCCAAGTTGCCCAGGCTGGACTCGAACCTGTGGACTCAGGCAATCCTCTCTCCTCGGCCTCCCAAAGTACTGGGATTATAGGCGTGAGCCACCACGCCCGGCCCACACAACAATCCTAAGAACATGTTGTTACTCTCACTTGAGATTAGGAAAACTGAGGCTGAAAAAAGGAAGCAACTTTCCACAAGTCTTTAATGCCAGAGTCAAGGCAAATGGTGATGAACAGAGTGAAGTGGAAAGACAAAGCAGAAGGGGGAACATAGAATGGAACCAGGAGCAGAGGAGGCATGTGAAGTTTTATTTTTATTTTTTTTAATGTATTTATTTATTTATTTATTTTTGAGTTGAAGTTTCACTCTGTAGCCCAGGCTGGAGTGCAGTGACATACTCATGGCCACCCCAACGTTAACCTGCTGGGCTCCAGCGATCCTTCTACCTCAACCTTCCAAGCAGCCGGAACTACAGGCGCACACCCCCATGCCCAGATAGTTTTTGATTTATTGTAGAGATGAGGTCTCACCAAGTTGCCCTGGTTGGTCTCAAGCCTGTATTTTATTTTTAATTTTATTTAATTTTAAATATATGGAGTACAATTCAGGGTTAGGTATACAAATGTTCATTATGAGGTGTGCTCCCCCTCCCCTGGCAGATTCCCACTACTGCCAATTCTGCCTCCCCCACCCACCTCCAGCAGTTTCCCACCACTGCCAATTCTTTTCTTATAGTATTACCATAATTGTTCAAGGTTCACTTATGAGTGAGTGCGTGTGGTACTCAGTTCTTTGTTTCTGTGAAAGATCACTCAGTATTATAGACTCTAAGTCCAGTCAAGTTGCTGTGAAGTTCATAATTTTGTCCTTCTTCCTGGCTGCGTAATATTCCATCCCGTATATGTACCACATTTTTTTTATCCAGTCCTCTTTCAATAGGCAGCATAGTTGGTTCCATGTTTTTGCTATTGTGAACAATGCTGCAGTAAACATATGTGTGCAGGTATTTTTGTCATAGAGTGATTTGAGTTCCTCCGGGTATATTCTCAGTAGGGGAATGCGGGGTCGTATGTAAGGTCGATTTTTAAATCTTTTAGGAATCGCCAAACTGTTTTCCACAGAGCCTGTATTAGTTTACACTCCCACCAACAGTGTAGAAGTGTTACCTTTGCCCCACATCCTCTCCAGCATCTGTTGTTTTGCAATTCTTTGATGACTAGTGAGGCTGAGCACTTTTTCATGTATCTGTTGGTTGCTCATATGTCTTCTTTTGAGAACTGTCTATTGATATCTTTTGCCTACTTTGTAATGGGGTTATTTGTTTTTTTCTTTTCGGCATGTTTGAGTTCCTTGTAGATCTTAGATGTTAGGCCTTTGTCAGACATATAGTTGGCAAATATTTTTTCCCAGTCTGTGGGCTGTCTCCTTGCTCTCTTGGTTTATTTGGCTTTGCTTGTCAGTTTGATGAGGTCCCACTTGTCTACCTTATCTCTTATGGCATGGGCACTTGGGGTTCTGATCAGGAATTTGTTGCCAGTTCCAATTTCCATAAGAGTGTTTCTTGCATTTTCTAAGGTTCTTATGGTTTGAGGTTTTAGGTTTAGGTCTTTGATCCATTTAGAGTTGATTTTTGTGTACGGTGATAGGTAGGGGTTCTATTTCAATCGTCTGCATGTGATCAGCCAGTTTTCCAGCACCATTTACCGATAGGCTCTCCTCTCCGCAGTGGTTGGTGGTGGAGGCTTTGTCAAAGATGAGTTGGTTAAGAAATTGAGGTTTTGCTTCTGGAATCTCTATCCTGTTCCATTGGTCTATATGCCTGTTCTTGTACCAATACCAGACTGTTTTGATTATTGTAGCTTTATAATAAAATTTAAAGTCTGGGAGGGTGATACCTCCCACTTTTGTTGTTGTTGTTGTTGTTGTTGTTGTTGTTGTTGTTGTTGTTGTTGAGGAGTGTTTCGGCTATTCATGGTCGTTTATGTTTCCATATGAATTCACATATTGTCGTTTCCTGGTCTGAGAAGAATGCTGCTGGTAATTTAATGGGTATTTTGTTAAGTCTGTAGATTGCCCTGGATAGGATGAACATCTTAACACTGTTGATTCTTCCAATCCATGTTTATGGAATATTTTTCCATTTGTTTGTGTCTTCTTTGATTTCTTTGAGTAGTGTTTTGTAGTTTTTGTTGTAAAGGACTTTCATGTTTCTGGTTAGGAAGATGCCAAGGTATTTCTCTTTTTTTTGTGACTGTTGTGAATGGGATTGTGCTTTTTATTTGAGTTTCTATTGGTTTATTTTTGGTGTATTGGTGTATAGAAATGCAGCTGTCTTTTGCACATTTATTTATTTTTTATTTATTTATTTATTTATTTTTCATTAATCAGTATTTTTTATTATGGTTTTGTGGGGTACAGTTAAGGGTTAGGTGTACAATGACGTTTCATTCAGGCACCCTGTAGATAAGAAGTGTTTTCCCATCCCCCGACAGATATTTGCTACTGTTAATCCCATCCCCCTCCCCCCCATAGTTTCCCAGTACCATCCGTCATTTTCTCATAGTATTGCATTGGATGTTCAAGGTCCATTATATGAGTGAGAACATGTGATATTCGGATTTTTGTTTTTGTGAGAGGTCACTCAGTATTATAGACTCTAGTTCCATCCCAGGTTGCAGCGAAATTTCATGATTTTGTTCTTTTTTATGGCTGCGTAGTATTCCATCGTGTATAATGTACCACATTTTTTTTAATCCCAGTCCCTCTTTTTGATGGGCAGCATGGTTG
>NW_007247029.1:2144-9583 GCF_000164805.1 Carlito syrichta | reverse complement strand
ATCAGGCTACCTGGAAAATACACCAAATCATCATTAGCTCTTTCAAAGCAGATTACCATGCATACAGATAGTAAGTACTCAACAAATGTTTGTAGGATGGATGGATGGATGTTTCTGGAATGGATGGATGAATGACCCTTTCAAGTTTGGGGGAAAAAAATAATGGAAAGTGTAAAGAAAGAAGATGGCAGTGTAAAAAATAATGTGTTGGGAATCAGTAAGTGTGGATTCCAGTTTTACATCTGTATCTCAAGATCTATAATATTTTTGGTCATATCTGATACAAAAACTTTGGAGCTTACTTCTCTTCATTGGATAAAAAAAGGGATTGGTTACTTTTAATCTAATTTATCACCAGTTTATTACACTCAATATTCTTTTAATTCTAGATTGTGCATTCAGTGCAACGTGGAATATATTTAAACTCTCTGCCGAGCTCAACTCTCCAAGTACTTCAAACACTTTTGATTTTATGTAAAATTTTTATTCTCTAAGACATACTAACATATGCTCCCAAACAGATTTTTAGGGAAAATTGTCTCAAGCCTCTTCACTTATCTTGGTGGTCCATTTCTTAAAATGCTTTATCTGTGCTCTTAAAAAGCAACAATGGGAACTAAAAACAACACCCCCAGCAAATTCTGAACAATACTTGAGAGAGACTATTATCTCACTAGTTCTAAATTAGATTTTCCAATTCTACACATATTTACTGCAGGCAGGGCTGCAATATGCCAGCACTGCCCTGGGCACTGTGGCCTTAACCAAAGAGAGAGACAAAGCACTTCTCTTTCAAGTAAGTTATTTTCAAATAGGAGTAGACAGAGCAGGCAATTTCAGATAGTGATCCATACTATTGAAGCAAATAAAGTCAACTAGTGGGATGGACAGTGAGCAGGGTGCTGCAGTATTATTTCAGATAAACTCAAATGGATGAGTAGAGCAATCCACATGAAGACTCAGGTGAAAAGAACTGCAGGTAAGTAAAAACTGTAAGTTTTAATCCCCGAGGCAGAAATGAGCTTACTGTGCCCCAAACTGAAGAACAGTTCATAGATATTGGCCATGGAAAACCAAGTAAATGGTTATAATACATATAACTTGTAGTGTTTTATAGTGAACTAGTTCAAGTTCATCATGTTGGCTTTGCCAGTCGGGTTAGCTTTGTCAGTGAAAGTTCCACAAAACCAAAGTGATGGAGAGGCTGTCACTCTATAAGGCATGGCAAATGGCAATAACACCAAGAACGCTTGCAGAGGTGAGAATGAAGCAAGTATTTGGAGCTGACACACAGGGAAATTAGGTCAAATGGGTTGTCAGATATGGAGGCTGGACAAGAGCAGAAACAAAAGCTCAAGCAAGACAATTAGCCAAGGAGTGAGAGAATGGACCAAATAGATACATAACGCAGAGCCTCGGATCATGTATTGTAAATAAATATTCATGGTAAGATATATTGGAGAGCTCCTCTGTTTAAAGTCCTAGGGACTAGGTGAGAAAACTCAGTCTCTTAAGATATTATCCAACATTATTGAGCCTTCCAAATACAATTTGCAATTGAAGAGTATGTATACCTTTTGTATTGTCATTCAAGACTGATTTTTTTAGGTGAAATTTAGATTAGCCTAGAGAAACGCTCTGCCAAAAGAATTTTGCAGTTTGAAATTGAAATTGCTCAAGTTTAACAAGTTAAAGTACACTGTACTTTTAAATACTAGATTTATTTATATTAAAAAGGTATATTTGTATCAAAAAATTATCTTAAGTGTTTATGTTTTAAAAGCTCTATTAGGTATAGAAATCTAAGGGGCTCAATTTAAAACAATCAGAATTAGTCACTATCAGTACAATTGTTATGGTTGTGAAGTTAATTTAGCTGCTGAAATTAACCAATCTATCAACAACAAAGATGATTTCTATATGTAAATATGGTATTAAAATAGATTGCCATAGCCTTTCAAATGTAGTATGACAAATGGGTTGTCAGACATGGAGGCTGGACAAACGTGTATTCAATTTCTTCAACAACTACACAAACCAGCATTAAAAAGTTGTCAAGTGTAAAGACAATACATTTGATAATAGAAAACATGAATGCATATTTTAAAGTAGACCACTGTATCAGTTCTCTATTGCTACATAACAAACTACCCAAACAAAAGATTCGTTTATTTGGCTCTTGATTCTTCTGAATTGTTATTTAGGTCAGACTGAGATAATCTCTGCTAGACTTTTTCAGCTAACTACCACCAGCTGGGAAATGAGTGGTCTCCGCCTCACTCACGTGTCTGGTGACTGCCTCTGTTAGCGAGGGTAATAGGAGGAACGGAGCTACATGTCTCTCATCATCCAACAGCTACCCCAGCTTCATTCAAAGCTAGTAGGAAATGCAAGAGGGAAAATGCTAACTCACAAGAATGTTTAAGGGTCAGCTTGCATTGTTTTATCTACTCTCATTGGCCAAAGAAAATAACATAACCAAGCCCACAAACGGTGTAGGAGGGCACCACCAATGGCCTTGAGTATAGAAAGAAAAAACAAATAGGGGCCATTCTGCAATTAATTCACCACAGTCACAACAAATAAACCCATGGTAAAATTACATCTTCGCTTGGGAGGCTGAGGTGAGTGAATTGCCTGAGCCTGGGGGTTCAAGACCCGCCTGGGCAGCGAGACCTCATCTCTACAATAAATAAAAAAATCAGCCGGGCGTGGTAGCACGCCCCTGTAATTCTGGCTACTCGGAAGGCTGAGGCAGGAGGATCGCTGGTACCCAGCAGGTCAAGGCTGCGGTGGCCGGGAGTGGCCACTGCACTCCAGTCTGGGTGACTGAGTGAGACTCCAACTCAAAAAAAAAAAAAAAATTACATCTTCGCATTAAAAAATGACAAGCATCTATTGCAAGAAATAACAAACCAGAAACAGAGTTCTGAGAAAGGTAATGAGAAAGTAGATTTTATGCTGCATTACAACAGAGACAGAGGCATGTCCCTCTTGTTCTCCAGTATATTTCTAGTATACAGTCTAGTGTTTGGCTCTTGATGCACAAATGTTTGTTGAAAAAATGAACTTCAGTGGAAATAAATTTTCCGCTTTAAGGTCATGTATGCTAAAACATACCTTCTGTATAGCACAGTGAGAAAAATAAGATAATATAGCAGTTTTAAACATGAGCTCCGGAATTACACTCCCTGAATTTATATCCTGAGTTTCCTCTTAATTTGCTAGAGAAAGTACCACACCTAATTCCTGAGCTATAAAACGATGGTTAATGATAATACCCATTTGAGGTGGTTTTAAATGGCTCCCAAGTTATTTGACATCACTCCCTTTAAGAGGTGGGATCTATGACATCCATATTTTGAACATAATGGACTCGTTACTGTTTCCACCAGTAAGTCTGGTAGAAATAATGCTGAATGACTTCCAAGACTTGGTCATCAGTGATGCAGCTTAGCCATGATAGTTGGAACATGCACTCTTGAAGCACTGAGCCTCCACTTGAGACATCTGACTACCCAGAGATCACCATGCTGTGAGGAAGTCGAGTGACACAAAACAACCGTGAGTAGGTGTTCCAGTTGGCAGTCCTATACTTGGATTCATCCTAACTCACACACCAGAAATGTGAGTGAACAAGCCATCAAAGTGTTCCAACTGTGGAGTTAATCTCCAACCTTTGGATCTTTCCAGTTAGGGCTCCGGGCATCACAGACCCATGAAAAAACATCCCCATGAAAAAACATCGCTGCTTTTCCCTGTCTGGATTTCTAGTGCACATAATTTATGACCATTAGGGTGTTTGTTTTAAGCCACTCCATTTTGTGGTTATTTGTTATATAGCAAGAGTAATTATAACAAAAATGTGGAAACTGAAAAGTACTATCTTAAAGTCCCAAAACATGTGCATTGGGCTTGGGAGCAGGTGGCAGACAGAAGCCAGAGGAACTTGTGATGGTTAATTTTGTGTGTTTCTACTTGATTGGGCCACTGGGTGCCCAGACATTTGGCCAAACAACACTCTGGATATGTCTGAGAAGGTGTTTCTAGATGATGCTAATAATGGAATTGGTGGACTGAGTAAAGCACATGACTTTCCCTAATGTGGGTGGCCTCAACCAATTAACCAACGACTCAAATAAAACAAAAAAGGCTGAGTGAGAACTCCATCTGCCTGACAGCTTATACTGATAAATAGATATTTTCCTGCCTCTGGATTCTAACTGGAAAACTGGCTCTTCTTGGGTCTTAAACCAGTTTTTGGATCAAATTTATACAACCACCTTTTCTTGTTCCCTGATTACCAGCTGCAGATTTAGGACTTCTCAGCATCCATGCCTCTATAATGAGCCACTTCCTCATAATAAATCACACACACACACACACACACACACACACACACACACACATACACACAAACACGTGTGTGTATGTGTGTGTCTATACCTATTGTTTTTCTGGAGAACCTTGCCTAATACAGACCTTGAGAATAAATTGCTATCAGTGGCTGATAAGAATAACCATTGTTAATAGCAGAAAATTTGGCAACACTCTCATTCATAATGGATCAAATAGCCAGGGAATTTCTAGGTTGCATGTGATAAGATACCAATAGAGATAAATAGAAAATAAATTCAGTTTTCAACCAAATTTTAGCGAAAACACAAAGAAGTCTGAAATTTGAAATTTCTGCATTTAAAAATAAAACTGTTACACCTTTCCCAGTCTTTTCCAACAGAATAATCTCAAATTAGGATACTGCCTCAGGGCAAATACCAAATCCTGATTTATGTCGGGTATACATCCCAGGTTTAAGATGATGACTAAGGATTGGCAATACAATCCTTTAGTCAAATCTTAGGAAAACTGAAAGTGATATCTCATAAACTTTCTCAAAGAGACAAATGTCCTCAGAGGCCCTTAAAAGCATGACCTCCTCTGTTAAACAATATGGATTCTAAGAATTATAAGGGCTTTCAGTACAGCTGACTCACAGGAAACCAAAGTACAAAGAATTTATTTCAAAGAGACTTTGTGTATGACTTTTGTCTAAAAAAAGTGGATTATAAATTAATATACAGGAAACCCATAGAATGTTTAAAAATATTGGTCAGCTTGGACTGAATTGGACGAAGTCAGTCCAAAATGTAAGATACCTTTTGACCTGCCACTATCTTGAGCAGAAAACAAGAGAACTTCTTATTTGATTTACAGACCATACTTTATAGAAAATAATAGTAAAGTAGAGAGAGAAACTGAGATCCTCAGAAGAATGTTTTGGAGTAGTAGAAATAGACCTTAGTCAAGAAATGTATATGGAAAAAAAAAGAGCATGGACAGCAAAACAATCCTCAGCAAAAGGAACAAAACAAGAGGTATCATATTTCCAGACTTTAAATTTTATTACAAGGTTACAGTAATCAAGATGGCATGGTACTGGTACAGGAATAGGTGCATGGAGCAATGGAACAGGACAAAGATTTTGGAAATATAAACACAGTGTTTCAACTAACTCATCTTTGATAAAGCCACCCATAACAATCACTGGGGAAAGGACCATATTTAGCAAATGGTGCTGGGAAAGCTGGCTGACCACATGCATAAGAATGAAATTGGACACTTGCTTATCACCATATACACAAATCAACTCAAAATAGATCAAAGACCTAAAAGTAAACCCTCAAACTGTAGTAATCCTAGAAGAAAGCATAGGGAACATCCTTATGCACATCCGAGTAGGCAATGAATTACTGATTAAGTCCCGAAAAGTGAATGCCGTAAAAGCTAATATAGACCAAGTGGGACCTCATCAAATTGAAAAGCTTTTGCACAACAAAATAAACCATTAAGAGAGTAAAGAGACAATCCACAGAATGGGTAAAAGAATGTAAAGTATACATTTGACAAAGGTCAAACATCTAGGATCCACAAGGAACTCAAACAATCTGAAAGGAAAAAACTTAACAACCCCATTAAAAGGGGGATAAACAACACGAACAGACATTTCACAAAAGATGACATACAGGTAACCAACTGACACATGAAAAAATGCTCAGCCTCACTAATCATCAGAGAAATGCAAATCACAACTTCAGTGAGAATACACCTATTTCCTGTAAGGATGACCATTAATAAGTAAAAACATACAGGTGCTACCATGGGTGTGGAGAAAAGGGAATGCTTCCACACTGGTGGTGGGAGAGCAAGCTAGTTCAGCTTCTATGGAAAACAGTGTGGCAATTCCTAAAAGAACTAAAAATTAACCTTTCATATAATCCAGAAATCCCTCTCCTGGGAATATACCTGGAGGAATACAAATTCCTTTACCAAAGACACCTGCACGTGCATGTTCATTGTCACACTATTCATAATAACAAACACATAGACCCAACGCTACTTTCTATTCCATAGAAATTGGATCGGATAAAGAAAATGTTGTACGTATACACGATGGAGTATTATGTAACCATAAAGAAGAACAAAATCACAGACTTCACAGAAACTTGGATGGTTGGAGACCATAATACTAAGTGAACTATCACAGAAAAAAAAGAACTGTATACCACATGTTCTCCCTCATAAGTGGGCCCTGATTATTAGTCATATTAGCTCAAGAGTGGGATTGGCAGTTGTGGGCACTGTTAGGAAAGGGAGGGAAACAAAAGGGTAGGGAGCATGTGACAATACAAAGAATACCTGTTCTCTCCAGGGGGAGTGACGGCCAGCTAGACAACCAAACTTCACCTGCATGCAGCCTACTTATGCAGTTAATGCTCACTTATACCCCACGTTTCCAAGATAAATTAATTAATTAATAAATTAAATAAATAAGAGATAGAACCTAGCTGAAGAACTTGCAAGAAGTGTACAGCTGGATTTCAGAATTGCTATGGACTGGTGACTGTTGTGCCTCTTATTTTCTTTTTTTTAAAGGAGCAGCTATGGAGCTGATTGAACACTTTAAATGTGTAATGAATGGGTTACTTTTCTCTTTATTTTAGAGGTCTTACATTTAAAGACTTCTAACTAGAACTGTTGTCAAGAAACCTCACCTGTAACTGGAAAATTTAGATTTAAAGAACCTGGACTTTTAGTTGATAATAAAATAGAGTGAGACTTCAGAAGTCTTAGGGAGGGAAATGATTGTATTTTGTACCCTAGATTGCAAAGTAAGACATGTAAATCCATTATTTTGGTTTTTTGGGGTTTTTTCTTAGTTGGAGTCTCACTCTGTCGCCCAGACTAGAGTGCAGCGGCCGCTAAGTGGAGAGACCCGCCTAGGCAGCGAGACCTCATCTCTACAAGAAATAAAAAAAAAAATAGCCAGACGTGGTAGCGCATGCTTGTAATTCCGGCTATTTGGAAGGCTGAGGCGGAAGGATCGCCAGAGCCCAGCAGGTCGAGGCTGTGGTGGCCGGGAGCGGCCACTGCACTCCAGT
>NW_007247029.1:0-1954 GCF_000164805.1 Carlito syrichta | reverse complement strand
CTATAATACTCACACTTAGAACCTCGAGCCTTGTGTAAGAAGTCTGACCATTCTGAAGTGCCATGCAGTGAGGATGCAAAGCACATGAAGGGATCACAGGCAGGATTTCAGGTTTGTAGTACTAGTTTTCTAATCATCTCAATTCAAGAGTTTAACAAGTGAGTTAATGATGCTTTCAGATCTTTCCATACCCCCCACTGGAGTAACCCCAGAGTCACAGATGGAGTTACAGTCACATACAGTTAAGCATCTTATCATGCACTATTTAGATTTCCAACCCACTAAGTTCATTGGCATTATAAAATAGTTGTTCTAACTCATTAAATTTTGGAGTCATTCACTATACAGAAATGACTTCTCAAATTCCATTTCATAGAGCACTTGCAAATTTTCAGGAAAAGTATATAAATCAGTTGCTATTGAATATAGTAAGTGTTTGATAATTATTAACTCAAATGATGATTGTAAGAATTGAAATACACAATTATTAGTAGTAGCAGTCATGTCAGGATTAGAGGAAAGCTATCTGTTACCTCCATAGCACATTTATTTAGCAAGTCATTTAGAGAAATTATTGGTTAATATTGTTTTCCAGAAATGCATTAATGACAAATTTGAGGAGAGAAGAAAGCCTGATTAGTAGACAATACTCAGCCATTCAGGTTCAGGGTTGTTTTCTTTGGGATTTCCACAGGTTGAGGCACCTGCAGGGAGATGATCACATCCCTTGTTGATATCAAACATAGGCAGAGTGACTGCTTCCTATTTGCCATCACCTACAGTGTTAACCAATCCACACAAAGAAGCCCCCAATTACTTCATATTCTGATTTCTTAAATTCAGTGCAATGACTATTTCTTAAGTATTTATACTCTCCAAAGGTCATTTTATTTACATTATAAATATTGATATCCCCAAATGGTATATGAAAAAAGAAAAATACTTTTCACAAGGCGATTCATGTTGAATTGAACCAGGCTGGTACCTCATGTAAATGCTGGAGGTTCAACAATGAAATCAATTCATCACTGTGCAGTTGAGGATCATTTCAAAAATGAAAAAAGCTCTTTCTCTAAGTACTCAGACATTCATACAATCTTTTGCCTATAAACTTTCAACAAACTTTTCCATTCTGAATCATAAGCTATTTTACATTTTCAGAGCATGGTTTATTCTTTATAAAACCCAAAGAATTGTTAAAATAAAAGGCAATCAAAGACGTTACTACCATAAAAGTAAAGAAAAGGAAAAATAATTATCAAAATAACAGATATTTACAATACTCAAAAGCCCACGAAACACTGAAAAAATTAACATAAGTAAAGAACATTAGGCAATATGTGCATGAAATAGAAGTAAAAGATAGTATTTATTTCTCTACAAACGCCTAACAAAAAATTCTTGATTCAGTCATTGTAAGATTGAAGTTAAGTCAGTAAGGAAAAACCATAAGGTTAGATTTCACTTATCTAAGGCAAACAAACACAGTATGTTCAAGTAGAGGTCAGAATGTTGGCAAACTTCAAATAGCAATGAGTTAGTTTAATATTATCATTGATTTTATCATCATTATGATAAAAGGCACTATTAGGGGAGCCGTGCAATCTTAAATATTTTTTCACCACAATGGAAGGTATTAGTTAATTAATGAGTCATAGTCACTAGGAATAAAATATGTTGAAAAATTAGTCAATATAAGGGATTTATTTCTTTAACATTTTTATTTATCAAGGACTTAATGCTGTATATATTGCCCCAGTTAATCTTCCTAGAACCTGAGAGATGTTAACTCATTTGAATTCCCGTAACTTTATGAGGAAGTCCTCATATTTTTCACTATTTTACATATGAGGAAGCTGAGGACCCAAGATGTTATCTCTCCAAGGTCCCACAGCTAGAAAGTGGCAAAGTCCAGATCTGAACTCAATCCATCTTCCTCCAGATTCATGCTTTG
>NW_007247028.1:0-11046 GCF_000164805.1 Carlito syrichta | reverse complement strand
TTCTTCTTGCTTCAACTTTGGGAGGTTGTGTGATATCAGAAAGTCCTCCATTTCATTTAGGTTTTCAAGTTTATTTCCACAGTTATGCAAAGTAATCTCTGATAATCATTTGTATTACTTCAAGTCAGTTGTTACTTGATCTTTTCATGGTTATCAGCAGTTTTTTGTTGTTGTTTTCTTCATTTGTAGCAGTTATCTTTTCTCTTTAATTCCATTGTTCAGTGGAAAATATAGAAGCAGTCATGTCTGATATTTGTTCTACCTTTTGTCCTTCCTTGACCCAGGGCTCCAGATTTGTTTAATTATGAAGTAGGACTGTGGATGGGGCGTTGTGCTGCCTCTTTACAATTCTGAGCATTTACTAGGGGTTGGCGAGAGTATTGCAAAGATTTAGAACCTATTGGCAGGTCGTATTGTTTGCTGTCTGGTGAATGGGCCAGCTGAGGCTCACTCTCCATCTCTGTGCAATATGAGCTTACAGTTGGCATGCTTGCATAGTCCCTGAGTCCAGGACAGCGTATAAGAGGGAAAAGAGAGGGAAGAAGGAGAGAAAAAATGGAAAGAAGGAGAAAAAGAGAAAAAAAGAAAGAAAAATACAGAGAAAGAAGAGAGAGAATTAGAAGGAGAAAATTTTTAAAAAGCAGCAAAGTAACCAAACAAATAATCAAACAAACAAACCAATACCCCCCAAACAAACCAAAGCTGATAAAGATTTATTGGTTTAGTATGCCTCTTTGGGGGTGGGGGGTGCTCTCTTTTGTGATGGGTCCTGTGACTGCAGGTTTGTTACTGCAGGTTCTCTCTTCACTGTTGGGACTTAAGATGTTAGAGTCTTCACCCCCTACTGCCTGCAATTGGTAGCTGGTGCACACCATGTGAGGAAAGGGGGTTGAAATAACTCGACACAGCATCACTTGGTATCTCATCTCCTTCCTTTCTCTCCCAGCATGGTCACAGCTCCTAGGGCATCCACTTTCCAGTGGGAGAATTTAGCCTCCTGTCTCTGCCTTGTCCACTTGATCTCTTTCAGTTGTTTCTAAGAACTGGGATGGGAGTCAGCTAGACCCCAGTCTCCTTCTTGGTCAGTTCCACTGTTTGTGTCTATCACCCAGCAGCTGACTCAGGGCAAAGGGTGGATCATCTGGGGTTCCACATTTTCCATTACCCACCAGGGCTTGTGCACTGGGGGCAAAGTTCTCTGAGGTCGCAAAGAGCAGCCTCCATACAATGCAGAGATCAGTGCCTGGTCTGAAGTTGCAGTTCTGCTGTTCCACAGAGGCTATCCTGGAGCACTTCTCTGCCCAGACATTAAAGAATCTGCTCAGTTTCTCTGTCAGATGCTGATCCTGCCACTAATAGGTTCAATAGCTCCCTCCCCAGCAGTTACCACAATCTCTGGATCTAGGGCCTAGTGGCAAGGCTCTGGAGCCCAGTCCAGGCTCAGGGCTGACTCTCCTCACTGTTTTCTTGAGACTCGGCTTCAGGTTCCCTCACTGCACTCCCTCTGCAGCCTTCACTGCCAGTGCTTACTCCCCAGTGCTATGGTAGAGGGGTCAGCAATCTCTCCAGCAGTTCTTCCCAGAAAAAGCTTCGCTGATTTTAGAAAATGACACAGCTTCTGTGTTCTGGGAAGCGCTAGGGTCCAAGCATAGCACCAGTGGCTTCACCAGGAGGGCCCTGACCACTTCCTTCCAAGTCTTCATTCAGTCACCCTCTCACACTTCCACTTACACACAGAAACACATGCAGAATTATCCATACAATCACTCGCACACACAGAGACTTATGCAGTCTGACTGGGTATACTGCTATCCTCCCAGAAATCTGGTAACTAGCTTTTAATAATTATAAAAATAGAACTAGACATCATTACCTCAAAAGAAACACTTAATTTAACTGTCATTTTCCCTCCAATATACATTCTCAGATTTTGAGAGTTTAAATGAATCAGATGAGGAGAAGTCAAAAAATTGCTGTGGTTTGTTTTTTTATTTTTTTCTTTACCTGTATTCAGTATGTTTAGTGGAACTGATTGAAGTGAATTGATGAGTTTCATTGATTTTTGTCATGCCTGATTTAATTCAATGAAATTACTTTGTTTCAAGTTGTGCAAATGAGTTTTATTTTCTAACCCAGTTAGGAAAAGCTGATAGGCTGTTGTTCACATAAGAATTGGGAAATGAGTAATTTAGTTTTTACTAGCTGAAGCCAGCCTCATGGTACAATCCTAAATGATACAAATATCTGTGTCTAAATGTCTCAGAATTAATGCTATCTTCAGGGAATGGTGAATCATAAAAAAAGATCAGCCAAAGTTATATGCATTAAGGGATTTACTCTGTTGTAGGAGTTAGACATCTAGGTAGTGACTAAAGATATAATAGTCAGCAGGTCTGAAACTCATAGCCACAAAGTCAGTTCTGATACTCTCTGTGCTTCTTAAGGCATAACCTGGAGGTGGGAAAAACATTTTCCACTTCTCTCCACCCTCCACTCCGTACAAATCTCACGTTGTCTACTTTGCTCTGATTTTGCCCACAGAAAATGTCAGATACTACAGTGATGGTGGGAAACTCACTACGATAAAATCTATTTCGGCATCTAGTATATATAGTTTTGTCTGGAGATTACTAAAGGGACTGACTTTTTTTTTTTAATGTCAAATGTTTCATACAATATTTTTTAGATATTTTGGCATATCTTTGTTGCTGGGTAAAATAGTGACTTCATTAGTAAACTTGTCCTGATTCACAAGCAATTTTTGGTTAAACTTATACACAAATATATTTGATAAGGACAATTTTACTGGAGTTTGTGTGAAAACACAGAGTAGGTCAGTGAATTATATAAAACAAATTGGGTAAAAATACTTTTTGTTTAAATGGATATATCTTTATCATTGTATAGTACCTTTATCTTCTATATAGCTCTCAAAATGAAAGTACTCAGAAAGAGTTTCATATACCTACTATTATTATAGATGTTAAATAATTATCTACATCACATTGGTTTAAGCATCCATTAAAAATTTTTTGAACACCTTTCATCTACTGGAAAATGCCAGGTGATTAAATTGTATATTTTATTAGTAACTGCAGTGATTTCCCTTCAAGTCCTGAAATCCTGAAAATTATAGTCAACATAAATTTAAGCTAGAAGGTAAAATGGCATGCAAGAATAATATATTCTTAATAATTTTGTCTGAGTCATTTGAAATAAAGTGTGTGAGATTGTACAAAACTGCCTTACACTGCATGAAACTAAAAAATTAAATCAAATTATATTGCAATTAAAATATCTACATCAAATTTCTAGATTGATACACGCTCTATACAAGTATAATTTGGAAAAAAGTATAATTTCCCCTTTCTTAATCTAAATATTAATGTATCAATGAATTTCTTTGAAATTATTTTCTTAATTGACTTGTTTTAGTCACTAAATCAAAAATATTATTTATTTTGTTGTATACAAACAGTATCATACAGCTCTGCTCATTTTCTTACTTTGTAATGGGCACCATTCTTTTCCTTTTAATAAATTTTCTCTTGAACAACTTTTAACTTTTTATTCACGAGATAAATTTGTCAATGTCTTTGTTCTATTTTCTGAGTTAAATCATTTGTTTTTCCTCTTTTTTAAGATGCATTCTCCTTTCTTGTTATTGAATTTCTGATTGAAGGTGGTTTTTAATATCCTCAAATTCATGCTTAGATATATTTAATTCTTCTCCTCTGTCTCTGTATCTTTTTCTTCCCTGATTCATGCTTGCTTTTCCAGGGAGAGTTATCCTCAATTGTGTACTGAATTTCCTTTTCTGATTTTTTGCAATAACTCCTTTTAGATATGCTAATCTTTTTCTTATTCATTTTTGTGGAATTGAAGCATTTTACATGATTTCCAGTTTCACAGTATCCTCTTCTGTCAATCCAAATATAACAGAAGATGTATTTTTGTTTGTTGATGAGGGGGAGTTCTGCATTCTTCAAATTTCTTGGTTTTGTTTCCAGGTCCCAAAGTTTCCCTCTTGGTTACTTTTCTCCTTCACTACTTTCCCTTCTATTTGACTCACTCTCAACCCCAAATCTTGTGGTTCAAAAATCATCTCTTAAGTCACATGTACTTATAAGACCCTTTTCTGTGTCCTTGCCCTTATTCACCAGGATACCTTTTTAATATTCTCAGACTTAGTAGAGATTTAGTATTGATAGTACTAATTTGAAATCAATCTTGATCATTTTGAATAAGGGATACTCAACCTGTATTGCCTAATTGTCCCTTACTGCTAATAGAACAATGTAGATTCTCACTTGGAAAATATGAAAATGCATGTTTTCAAACCTTGACAATGTACTGTGACATTTTGAGAGATTTCTCAGTTTGATATTTGAAAATTGGTATTTCATATTCATGTTTTGTGCTTTTCTCATTGTGAAATGGAGCATCTTTGTGTATGGTTAAGGGCTATTTTTGTTTCTGTTAGATGTCTGTTAATAAATGGCATCCTTAAAATACTTATTTACCTTAAACATTTGTCAGTATATAGAAATACAATAATTTCAGTACAATGATCTTTTTTTAGCTTTGAAATTTTATAAACTCTATTATTATTTCCTTTAAGTTATAGAGTCTCCAGAATCTTTCTATTGATATATTTAAATGATATTCTGGGTTTTTAGTTAACTTCTTTAACTTAAATTTTTAGTTTATTCTCTTTGTCCCATGCTAGAAAGATCTCCAACAATATGGCTAATGAAAGTTGCTACACAAAGCATTCTTCCTTGCCTTATTTTCAACCTCAAAGGGAAGATTTTTAGTGTTTTTGTATTAAATATAAAATTTATTCTATATTTTATAGAAAATTGTTTAGCGGATCAAATATTTTCATTTCATGCATAGTTTTCTAAGAGATTTTATTATAAGTGCATATGAAACTTAATTCTTATTTTGCAACTGTTATGATGATTATATGATTTTTCTCCTTTCACCTTTTAATATGGTGATGTACACTTTTTTCCTTATTATTAATTACTGGATGCAGTGGCGCCTATAGTCCCAGCTACTTGGGAGACTAAGGGAGGATGACTTGAACCCAGGAGTTTGAGGCCAGCCTGTGCAACACAATGAGACTCTATCTCTAAAAAATAATAAATAAAAATTTAAAAAATAAAAGAAGACAAAAATGAAGTTTTATTCCCTGAAAAAAACAATATCTTATAAATTATTTTAAAATTAATTATAAAATATAAAATTATAATTTAATACAAATTATAAAATTATTTATAATTTTGATGAATACTTATTTTAAATATGCAATCCATCTATAAATAAAATCTTGTTAAAACAATTATAGCACATTAAAATGAATGAAGAGATATACTATATTAATATTTGTATGAACCAATTTGCTACAAAATTATTTCAATGCAATTCCAATTAATATTCCATCATTGATGTGTATGTGTGTGAATGTCTGTTTGCATGTGTATGTGTGACAATTAACCAGATAATTTAAAAAATATATAAACATGGAAAGCATGTAGACTATCTAGGAATATCATGTAGAACAATAACCAAATTGGAGGATTTACACTTCCAGACATCAAAACTGTCTGTAAGGCTATAGTAATCAAGACAATGTGACAGTGCCACAAGGACAGAAAAATTGAACAATAGAACAGAAAAGAAAATCTTAAAATAAAACAAATATAACCAGATTTGCAACAAATGCACCACTGTAATTCATTAAGAAGAAAATTGTCTCTTCAATAAATTATGTTGGATCAGTTCAGTACCTGTAAGGAAAAAATGTTCTCTTAACTCATAACTCATAGTAATTAAAAATATAATTCTTATATTCTTATATTTTTCTATATTTTTATATTCTTATATCATAACTCAACTCATAGTAATTAAAAGTATTAATCAAAAATGTTAAATATTTAAATATTAATTTAAAACGTGTCACGTCTCATGCTGCTTTCAGCATGAGAATGCAAGGAGTTTCACTGATGTGCTTCTTTATAAAATTGATTTAAATTATTTAAAACATCCTAAAAGACAAAGAGGAAATTAAAAAACAAAACAAAGCTATTCAAGATAATCTTTGAAAATTCAGTAAGTCAGGATCCTGTGGTATTTAAATGAAGACTTCACTCTTCCTCCTACCTCCCAGCTCATCAACATGGAGACTTCACTTTAGACCACTGCATCCGAGGAAAAAGAGCTTCTCTCCTCACCAGCTTCCCATCAGAGAACTTCTTTCCTGGGAATAGTAGGATATCAGCTCTTTGTATCCTACCTCCAGCTACCTATTGCTAAGGCTAAACTCTGTATGACAGCAGTTGGGAGGTGAGAATTCCTTCTTTTGCACAATCCCCACTTGGGGAATGGAGGCACTACCTTCTGTGTGGCAGGTCGAAAATATAGGGGCCTGATAGGTGGTTTTATGTTAGAAGAGGCAAACCAAGAAGACCTTAGGCTACTGCCTCCCACCTCCACTGAGCACTCACCATCAAGAGCACAGATTTTACTAGGAGAGAAGGTTGCCATTGTCCCTTCTTCCAGCTCCTTTGTCCTGGCTCAGAAATTTTGCCTATAGAGAGAAGCAGACTGATGAAAGGCAGTTGGAAGGAGAATCAAGATAAAGGCTAAATTGTGAGCAAACTAGCTTGTGGGAAAGGATATAGTATAAGAAAACTGAGAGGAGCCCTTCTGGGGTCAGAACAAATATAAAATACTAACCCTAGAAAATATTTCTTCAAAGAAGACAACATTGATTGGATTAGATTATGGAGCAATTTATGTCCCAGGACATTGTTGAAAACAATAGAGCAATCAGTTGACAATTAGTGGCGTTTAACAGCTGAGTTTGATCAGAGAAAGAGAAGAGAACCCTATCAAAATTGCTATCATCCCAAGGTATGGGCATACCCAAAGTTGAACCTCCTGAGAAGAAACTTCAGTCTTTATGCTGTGTGTGGAGGTGGGGAGTGAGAAGGAAAATACACTTTATTAAAATAATCCAGCTAGTCACTAAATAAGTAAATAAGCAAATATCAATAATAAGTCCAGATTAAGAGAAACAGTACTCAGAGGTGCTACAATATTTTACCTAAAACATCGGGTTTCATGCAACAACAAAAATAAGAAATGCAAATAAACAGGAAAATATAGCCCATATATGGGGGTGGGGGCAATAGAAACTGCCTATGAGAACAAAGAGATGTCCAATTTTTTAGAAAAAGTCTTGAAAGTAGCCATTATTCACAGAACTAAACAAAAACCATGATTAAATAAATAGAGAAAGATATGTCAACAATGTCATTTCAAGTAGTAAATGATAGCAAAGAGATATAAACTACAAAAAAGAACCCAGTGGAGATTCTGGAGTCAAAAAGTACAATAACTGAAACAAAATATTTACTAGAGGGGCTAATATTAGTTTGTTAGAGCTTCCATACTGAAATATCACAAACCAGGTGGCTTAATTAACAGAAGTTTACTGCCTCACAGTTTTTGAGGGTAACAGAGACTCTCACTCAAAAAATATAAAAATAAAATAAATAAATAGCTCACTCAATTGTTAAAGTTAGAATAATTTAAGCAACAAAATAAAGTAAGTGGTTTGAAGTATAACCCAAAGTATAACGTAAATATCTATGGGTACAATTGATAAATAGATGGGAGAATACAGATAAATTTATGCAGAAGAATTCCAAGTAATGTATTTAGTAACTCTGTATATATACTGAAAACATATACTTTTTTGTTTTGTTGTTTATTTTTTTGAGTCATAATCTCACTGTGTCACCCTGTCTGGAGTGCTGTGGCGCACTCAAGGCTACTGCAGTCTCGATCTGCTTGCTGGGTTCAGGCAATCCTTCCACCTTAGCCTTCCAATTAGCTGGAACCACAGGTGTGTGTCATCATGCCTGGCTAATGTTTTTCTGATTTATTGTGGAGATAAGGACTTGCCAAGTTGCCCAGCCTGGTCTTGAACCCCTGGGCTCAGGAAATCCTCTTGCCTCTGCCTCTCAAAGTACTGGAATTGCAGGTGTGAGCCACCATGCCCAGCCTGAAAGCATACTCTTAATAGGATGAGACTTATTTTTTTTTTTAAAGTCACTTTATCTTTGTGGTCTTCTTTCCAAAAACGTATAACACAGTTTAATTATGTGGCAAACAGACAAATTCTAATAGAAGATACTTCTACAATATATTTAACTAGTACTTCCCAAAACTGCCAAGGTCATCAAAAACAAGGAAAATGTAAGAAACTGTAATAACTGAGAGAAGCCTATGGAAACATAACAGTTAAATGTGATATGGCATTCTGAATGACATCCTTAAATACAAGAATAATACTAAATAAAAATTATGGAAATCTGAATCAAGTTTAAACTTTAGTTTGCAATCATGTATTAACATTGCTTCATTATCAATAACAAATGTACCATACTGATGTTAACAATAGGGGAAATGAATTGTGGACTTATGGAAACTCTATATTATCCTCTTAAGTATTCTGTTATTTTAAAATTTTTAAAAATAAAATAATTGTTAAAAAAAGTATTAGCGATCTAAATGTGAAAATAGAATACATTTTCTAGGCACAAACACGCTCGTACATATTCATAACCTTTGAGTTGGTAAATATCTTAAAGGGAATTTAAAGCCTCTACATGTCAAGTGAAATTTTAGTAATATGAACCTGATTAAAAATGAGACATTCTCTTGATTAACAGTCACTATTAAAAATTTTGCATTAACAGTTAAAAAACACATCAATGTGGAAGTTATATGTCAATATATATATTTGATAAAGTATTCATGTCCATAATAAACACAAAACTTCTTTTAATCAGTAAGAAAAAAATAAAGCAAAGTAACATAGGAAAATAATTTAAATATACACTTCATAAAATGATTACGCCTACAGTTATATGAAAAATTACTCAACAGCATTAGTAAGTAGGGAAATGCAAATTAATGCCCAATAAATTACTACTACACACCTATTAATATGTCTAAAAATAAAAGAAGCAGCAATATAAATGTTGATGTGAAATGGAGTAAGTGAAGCACACATATTACAGGTGAGTGTACATTAGCAAAATTGCTTTGTAAAATCTTTTGGCAATATCTACTAAAGCTAAGTATATTCTACCCTTTACCAACAATTCTAATGTTAGATATATACAAAAGTAGAATGAATGATATTAAAAGACTGTTTCTGGTATTTGGTTCATAGTAGCCAAAAATTGAATCAATACTAATGTGCATCAACAATGACAAGACCACCGTAACTCGTTTTAGTAAACTACAATAGAAGGCAAATCTCTGCATCTGATAACTGATAGCTATCAAAATATACAGGAAGCCTCATATTGAAGAGTGAAGCATTATACTGTGATTATCTGCTCGTGTAAAGTACTTTGAATTTACATACTAAATTCAAGTAAAAAAGATAAGAGTTATCCTTAACATTGCTTCTGCAATATTTTTCTGAAAGTTCTACATAACCCAGTAAGACTAGCAAAAGTAATAAAGGTAAAAAATTTGGGAAAAAAGAATTTACATTGTCATTATTTGCTGACTACATGATTCCCTACTTTTTAAAGCACCTACCAAAGTTAGAAAAGTTAAAAAGAAATTTCTTTTCTTTTTTTTTTTGAGTTGGAGTCTCACTCTGTCTTCCAGGCTGGAGTGTAGTGGCACACTCACAGCCACCCCAGCCTTGACCTGTTGGACTCTGGCGATCCTCAGCCTCAGCCTTCCAAGTAACTGGAACTACAGGCGCATGTTACTATGCCAGGCTAATTTTTTATCTATTGTAGAGGCTATGTCTCACCAAGTTGCCTGGGCTTGTCTCGAACCCTGCAGGCTCAGGCAATTCACTCACCTCAGCCTCTCAAAGTGATGGGATTACAGGCTGAGCCACTGAGCCCTGCCAAAAAGTGATTTCAATAAAATATATCAATTTAATTACAGTATCAGCAAATTATTAGAAAAATACGATTTCACAAAAATACAGTCATGCATTACATAGCAACATTTCAGTCAGTGGCAGACCCCATATACAACAGTGGTCCCATAAGACTATAATGGAGCTCAAAAATTCTTATTGCCTAGTGACATTGTAACTCTCATAATGCTATAGAGTAACATTCACATGTTTGTGGTAATACCGATATGAACAAATCTACTGCACTATCAGTCCTATAAAAGCATTGCACATACAATTATATACAGTATATAAGTTAATAATGATAATAAGTGATGACTCTTGGTTTATGTTTTCATATACTATACTTTTTATTGTTATTTTAGAGTATACTCTTTTTACTTATTTTTTTTAAAGTTAACAGTAAAAAGCACCCTCAGATAAGTCTTTCTGGAGATATTTCAGAAAATTGCATTGCTATCATAGAAGCTGGCAGCTCCATGAATATTATTGTCCCTGAAGACCTCCAAGTAGGACAAGATGTGGAGGTGGAAGACAGTGATGTTGGTAATCTTGACCCTGTGTAGGCCTGGGCTAATGTATGTTTGTTTGTTTTCTAGTTTTGTTGTTGTTGTTGTTGTTTTTTGTAAAGTTCAAAAAGCAAAAAGAAAAAAAAATAATTAAAGATCTTATAAATTAAGAATATAAGACAAAATGTTGACTGGGCATGGTGGCTCAACCTGTAATCCCAGCACTTTGAGAGGCCGAGACAAGAGGACTGCCTGAGCCCAGGGGTTCAAAACCAGCCTGGGCAACTTGATGAGACCTTGTCTCTATAATAAACCACAAAAACAAGCTGGGCATGGTGGCATGCGTTTGTAGTTCCAGCTACTTGGAAGGCTGAGATGGAAGGATCACCTAAGCCCAGCAGGTTGAGGTCATGGTGGATGCACGGTGGTGCATGCCTCTGCACTGAAAAAGTGAGACTCTAACTCAAAAAAAAAATTATATATATATATATAGTACAACTGTATAATGTGGTTTTTTTGTTTTGTTTTTTTTTTGAGTTGGAGTCTCACTCTGTCGCCCAGACTGGAGTG